>NC_050461.1:55398461-55698461 GCF_903995425.1 Onychomys torridus
AGAGTTCATTATTTGAGTTATCCAAGTGAACAGTCGCCATCACTGGAGAGTCACTTGATCCAAGATACTAATTGATAGATTCAACTTTCAGAAATGAAAATAATCTTCAACAGTTGAATGACCTTCAAAATTCCTTCCAGCTGCCAAGTTAAAAAGCCCAAAGAAAGTTCCTTTGCCCATTAATCTGCTTGGAAGCAGAGTCCCATTAAGGTCCTGGTGGACCCGGGAAGCTCATTAACTATCTCTTCCAGTTTCTTCTGTTTCTTGATCTCATCTGACGGGTCCACCTGGTCTGGTTTGTTGTGCACACACAAAAGGGATTGTTTTGCCACTTTGAGCTGACTTGCAGAAGCTACAATACCTCAGTACAGACGAGGAACCTAAGGCACAAACTCCTTGTGTCTATATTTTCATTTGCCTACTCTGCCAATACTGTAGGACGGCCACTGCATGCCAAGTACTGCTGTCATGGGTCCATAAAAAGTGAACAATGATGGCCTGTCCGCTCAGCAAGCCACAGCCCTCAAGGGTAGAAGACAATTAAGTGTCTCACAATGCAGCAAGTGTGCCAAAGGGATGTGTTGGGAGACTCCTGGCTTATGTCCTTGATAGAAGGAGCTGTGAGACTGTGTATGTCTCTGTGCAGTTGGGAGACATACAAAAACACACAGAACAAATTTGTCTTTTATAGAAAGGACAGTAGTAAAATAGTACACAAAGGGATGGGGTAAAGTCACTAGGAGGGACTAAGGCACTCTAACCTCTCTATCATTGTACCAGTCAGCTTTCCTGTACTGTGACTAATACCCGGGATAAACTTACCAAGAAGAAAGGATTATTTGGGAATCATGTGTTTTGAGGTTTGAATCCATGGCTGAATGGCTCTGCTGCTTTGAGCTTTTGTAGCACAATACACCACTGAAGTAACATGTGCCATAGGAAGGCTGCTGGCCTCATGGCAGTCAGGGAGTGAACAGAGTGGGGAGGAAAGGAAGGAACTATTCCCGCCAGGGACACATTTCAAGTGTCCCAACTTCCTCTCATTAGCCCCACCTCCTTTCAGCAGGGCCAGGCTGCAGGCTAAGCCTTCAGCTTGGGAGCCTTTGGGGAACACTCTATATCCAAGCAGAGCATGCCCCTGCCTGAAAGTGCTTTTTCACCTTAAATCTCTATTTGGTGGTTCTATTTCCCATTGGTGATGCTGAACATTATTAAATTCAAGAGCATTTCCAGTTTCAGCATTTGTTGGAGCGGCTGACCCCCTCCTCACTGTCTATGACACCGAGCACTCCCTCCCCCCAGCCATTGTTAATGTGCAGTTTTATCCCAGGCAGCAGCATCGTTTTACATATCCTGTGACATTTTCTCATGGCTACTCAGGGGTTTATTTAAAATTCTCCCATCAAATTAAGTTTATTGCCATTGATATGCTAACTTGTTCTGTGTGTTATCATGAAGAGAAAATAGGATAAGTTCAAGTAGTGAGTGACCATCTTTTCCACTTCAGACATTTCCCCCCGGATATTAATTTGATAAATTTGAGAGTGCCAACAACATAGAAACTATGAAATAGTTGATGAGAGATGCAAGGGAACAAAAAGTTATGTTTTCCCGGAGTAGGCAAGTTTGGGCTTAGAAAGCCTTGATGTAGTGCAACAGCCAGAATCCCTAAAGTATTGGGTTGGGTCCTCATCAGCACCCAGCTGGTCTCCACTTCCATCTTCATCCCTCAGCTCACCTTATTCCAGTCAGCACAGTCCAGCACCCCAGTCCAGTCAGAACAAGCTCAGTGATCACTCAGTCCAGTCAGACCAGCTCAGTGCTCACCCAGTCCAGTCAGACCAGCTCAGTGCTCACTCAGTCCAGTCAGACCAGCTCAGTGCTCACCCAGTCCAGTCAGACCAGCTCAGTGCTCACCCAGTCCAGTCAGAACAACTCAGTGCTCACCCAGTCCAGTCAGACCAGCTCAGTAATCACCCAGTCCAGTCAGAACAGGTCAGTGATCACTCAGTCCAGTCAGAACAGGTCAGTGGTCACTCAGTCCAGTCAGAACAAGCTCAATGATCACTCAGTCCAGGCAGAACAGGTCAATGCTCACCCAGTCAAGTCAGAACAGGTAGGTGGTCACTCAGTCCAGTCAGAAGAGGTCAGTGATCACTCAGTTCAGTCAGAACAGGTCAGTGGTCACTCAGTCCAGTCAGAACAAGCTCAGTGATCACTCAGTCCAGTCAGAACAGGTCAATGCTCACCCAGTCAAGTCAGAACAGATAGGTCGTCACTCAGTCCAGTCAGAAGAGGTCAGTGCTCACTTAGTCATCTCAGCACAGCTTTGCTGCTCATTGGCCCTTGGCCAGAGTATTCAGGCCCAGGCTCCCTATCTTTTCATCTCTGCTTATCTCTCTTCTCCATTCACCCATTCTCCTGTTCCACTGGAGGCAACTCGTGTACAATTTCCCATCACCTCTTAATCTTATGTGTGAGATCTCTCCTCTCTTCATTTTTTTGAAAAATTTCAGTGTCAGCTCAAGTCCAATCTTTTCTGGAAGTTTGGTCAACATTTCCTCTCCCACATCTACTCCTAACCTGTTGCTGAAATGCCTGCCTTTCCAAAGCACTGCTGTTCTCAACCTTGCTCTACTATGTCTCTACCTAGGCTGTGAGCCAGCATCAGCAGCCTGCCTGAACTGCCACACGTGACTGTAAAGCTGCCAAGTGCCTGCTCCTATGGGGAGGAAAGACCAAACTGCTGTCTTGGAGACTTGTCTGGTGCCAGGATAAAAAAATCAGAGGCAACTCAGCCCAGTGTGACAGAGGCAGAGGATGTCTCTAAAGGAAGAGACAGACAAGAATGCATGAACCCAACTGAAACACGAGAGACAAATATGTAGAAATGCTTAATATAGAATGAAATAGATGATCATGCTATTTGTTTTCATACTGCCAAGGTTTGAATTCCCCACAAATTACTCTTTTAGTAAAGTGCTAACCTAAGTTCAATCCCCAGAACCTAAAAATAAGATAAAATAAAACAAAATAAATCTGGGCATGGTGGAACTCATTTGTAATCCCAGTAATCCTAGTTCTAGTTGGTAGAAAGAGGTAGAGTCCAGCCTGGTTTGCTTGGACAGTTCTAAGCCAAGGAGAGAGCCCAATTAAAAAACCCTAGGTCAATGACATCGGAGGAATGGCAGCCCAGGTTGTTCTCAGGCCTCCAAATGAAAACATGAATGTGTACATCTGCACATACAAGAGCATTGCACACACATGAGAGTGTGCACATATGCACATACACACACACACATAAACAAAGTTATTGCTTGCATAGCTTCCATAAGTCATAACAAAGGATCTGTATTTTAGGCTTGTATAATACCTCCAGTGTGGTTGAACTGATGATATTGGGAACCTCTGTCAATAAATATTCTTTGCAGAATAAAAATATGAAACCATGGCCATGGAAGGAATTATAGATTATTAATTTTCTTCAGATGTTTCAATCTTGGAAGATATTTATTTGACATTAGGATAGTTTATGTATTCCAAATGTAAGTGACAGGCTGAACTCACATAATCTATTTGCTTTTGAAGCATTAGATTATAAACATTACAATACAACAGCAGACATTAGAAACAATAAAATAAGGTTCTTTTCTTTTATAAAAATCAAATGTAAAGCATAGAATTGAACCCTGCTTAATATTTACTCTTTATGACAAGATAGTTCATTAGCAACACCCCAGATTTCTTGCTATGTATTTTATACAACCACACAGACACTGGTAAATAATTGTGACTAATAGTAAATTACAATAAAATAAACTGTTGTATGTAATGATGAAACTAAAAACCCCATTATCTCTGAATGAGAGAAAGATGTATCTCAGAAGAGATTATCATAATGTTTTCTGTGATGGTTTGTCTTGACTGTCAGCTTGATTGGACTGAGGAGCACCTAGAACACTGATAGGGTGTGGCTTTGAGAGCTTGATTGGACAGAGGAACATCTAGAACACTGATAGGGCTTGGCTTTGAGAGCTTGATTGGACAGAGGAGCATCTAGAACACTGATAGAGGATGGCTTTGAGAGCTTGATTGGACAGAGGAGCACCTAGAACACTGATAGGGCATGGTTTTGAGAGCTTGGTTGGACAGAGAAGCAACTAGAACACAGATAGGACATGGCTTTCAGGGCTTTTACAGACAATATTGACTAGGGATGGATGACCCATTCTGAGTATTGATAACACCATTCCCATATGTGGGGACATGGAGAGAATAAAGGGAGAAGCCACCTAGCCTGGCATCCCCTTTGTCTGATTTCTGGCCACCATGATGTGAGAGTCTCTGCTCTGCCCTCCTCTGCCCTCCCCGATAAACTGAACTTCAAAAACGAGGGACCAAAGTAAACATCATGTCTTGAGGTTTTATGTCACAGAGGGGAGGAGTCTAACACAATTTCCTACTTCCTGATTGAAAGAATTATTTTAAGGGTTTTAAATATTGTATGTATACATACCCAACTTCTTCATGGCTGCACTCCCAGAGAACATTCTATGGAGATGTCAATAGACATAGCTTTAAAAAGCTGAAGCTAGATTTAACATAACATCATTTCTGGGACATACCATTTGCATAGAGCTGTTGTGTGGTGCAGCGATTTAGCTGTTGGAGGTGCCGCCTGTAATACATATTAACTCATGCATATAACTTGTCTTTGTTTTTTTTTTTTTGCTCTGTGAAGAACAGCTAGAAGCAGATAATACCCAGATCTACTGCGGAAGCATTCTGCTAAATTGAGAAAGATATGAAGACAGATCTTGTTTAGATAAGAACCCCACTGAGAAATCAATTGTTCTAGTATATCCCCAGATCTCAAGACAGGAAAAATTAATGTGCTTAGAATCAGTCCAGTGGCTGTGGATGTTAGGAGCTCTTTAACACAAAAAATTATTACAGCCACAGAGCGGTTTAAAAAGATGTGTCTTTGTCTGCCAGCTCACAGGAACCCTGCACAGATGATTTCATATTGCTCTTGCATCCATCCTTTTAAAAAGTGAATGGATTCTAATGGGATGCCGGCCGGCTCTCCATTCCTCTATCAAAGCAGCATGAAAAGCCAGGGCCTCAGCTCTCTCGGTGGGTGTGTGATAAGGTTGGGGTATTTCCAGATGAGTTGCAAAGATCTGTTGCCAGGCCTGCTGAGACCAAAGTATGACATCTGTGCACAGACTCATTGCTGAAGTCTCTGTTTTATTAAAGGTAAAGTTTCATGGGGACACTGATACTTGGACCAAGTCACTTTCTTCTATTACTTTCATTTTTTAGGAAGCATTTTTTATAATATTCTCTTTTGTAATGTTTAAGGTTGGTAAATAAACATAATATCTGTTTATAATATGTAACATGATATTTTGAGATGTGTATATATCATGGAACTGCTGAATCATGAATATGCTGTTAATTAGCATATCTGGGACCTCACATAGTTCATATCTCCTTTTATGGCAATAAGACTTAAAATCTGTTCCCTTATCAGCTTTCCAGAATGTCCTATTTTTAGTAACTATAGTCACCATGTTGTATGACAGAACTCCTGAATGCATTTTTCCTGTCTAATTCACATTTTGTACACCCTGACCCACATCTTCTCTGCCCTCCAGTGTGCTGTTCTCCATATGTGCATTTCTTTTTACAAGAGTCCACATGTAAGTGAGATCTTGCATTATTTGCTTCACTAAGCCTGGCTTATGACTCTAGGGTTACACATGTTTCTATAAATGGGCAGGACTAACTCTTCCAAGCCTTCATAGCATTCTGTTGTGTATATGGACAATATTCTACCCCTTAAGTCATCCATCCATGGGGACTTAGGTCCATTCTGTGTCTTGACTACTGTAAGACTACAATAATCATGGGATATCACATGTTCATCCTAAACATCTGTCTGTGCCTGCAGAACAAATGCAATCTCTCTTCTTGCTTTGCCCACGGGCTCCTAATAGGACCTAGCACATTAAAGAGATCAAGGAAAAGCAGCCTGGCAGATCCTGACAAAGCCCCCTATGACTGTGATCCCAGGCCACAGCAAAGCCAGATACCAGCTAGTCTCCAGGATCCAGTTCATTCGCTTTGCAAAGATCCTCTGACAACAGGAAACATTGGCTCTGCAGTAATAACAGTATGATACTGAAATTCCAAAGGCAGAAATGCTAATACGCTCATCATAAAACTGAATCTGCAAATTCAGTCTCCTTTATACCTAGCTTTAAACATGAGATTCAAATGGCTAGAGAAACGTATACTTCCACTCACAGTCTCCACATCAGGTGTGGTGGAACACACAGAAAAGCTTCACTTGAGGCATGGCCTCCATCACAGTGATACTTATTGGATATGAAGTTGTTACTTGCCCAGATGTATTTCTAAGTACATGTGACATGTCAGCTGCTTACAGATCATCTGCTCCCTTCTTACATCTCCAACTCAACTTCAACATGAAGTGACAGAGGGAAGAATTACCATCGCCGTGCACTGTGCCTGCAGGACCGTCTTGCTCTAGGCTGACAGAAGGGCGATCCCAGGCTCCATGGAGGTTCCTGATTTTCACAACATCTGTGCTTTTCTGCTCTTGAGTTTTGGGGGCTTCTGCAGTCTAGCCTTGAGTGTGATAAATTTAAGTATAAATGAAGTTGAATGTGGGTAGATTGTTTTAATCGTGGCTTGTAGGTAATGTTAGCTGGCTTGGTGTCTTGTTGAGAACCTTGAAGTGACAGGGCCCAAGGCAAGGAGATCTCAGATGAGGGAGACAGTGAGGGTGGAGGAAGAGGGGAGAGGAGAGACTGGAGGAGAGGGGAGGGGAGAGACTGGACAAGAGGGGAGGGGAGGGGAGAGGTTGGAGGAGGGGGTTTCTAACAGGGCACTCTCCCAGAACAACTCAGATTTACAACTGTCCCAGGTTAGAGTTCCTTCCTGGAAGGTTTCTGGTCACAGCACTGTCAATAGCACATTCCAAGAACTTTTAGGGACTTTCTCAAAGCATTCCACACATCCTGGTAGGAAACCATTTGCTCTGAAGCCTTGGCCTTGTTCACACATGGAGCTTTCCGCTGTGTAGGGCTTTCTGGTCCACCCCTGAAGCACGGCTACAGCCTCAGAGCCACAACACCGCACCCAGGCTCCTTCCTGTACAAGTCATTTCTGTCACAAGCTCTCCTCCAGACACTCTCCAAAGCTGGCTGAGGCAAGTCACACAGGGCTCACTGAGGGTGTCTGCTACAGACTGAGTAGGTCTTACCCAAGCTGTTGTTTAGGACAGAAGTCATTCCTGCTTCAGAAGTTTTACAGGATTGGGACATGTGCATCAAGTCAGAACCCCAAAAGTTTCAGAATTTTATATTTTTAAAGTTAGGGCAACACCTGACTGCATTTAAAAATTTAAAATAAAACAAAACAAAACCAGTTGTACAAGGAGTCACACAGGTCAAATATTTTTAACAAGTGCTTTATTGAAAAGAAGAAGCCTCACGAGAAAATGGCTGCTTTTTGGACACCAAAGATCTATACCTGAGGATAGGAGAATCTGATAGTCTCAGGCAGACACCTCAGCTTGTGGTGCCTTGTATTTACACAGAGCGACACATTCACATATGCCATCTTGGGTCTCACTTTCAGCATTAGTGATGACATGGAACCATAGTCCTTTGCTCTGCCCATCCAGAGTTCTGAAGAATGGACCACAGCATACTTGTTCACAATCTGCCAGGCAGATGCCCCAAGTAGTTAAAAAAAGGGGGGCTCCAATAATTGTGAATGAATTGGTGAGGAGTGGTGAAGAGTGAACTGGATGCGTGCCTCCCTCCTCACATTCTAGGGGAATTACTGCCACCACAGAGGGCAGTCCATTGGAATTTCAATGAGATGAATGCCCGAGATCACCAGAATGTTGGATACAAGTTAGTTCATAGACAAGCCAAAGTCTTCTGAGTATGTCAGTCTCTGAACTAATGGCCACAAGAATGAATGAGATGAAGTCTCTGATGACAGAGTACCAACCCCCTTCTACTCTGCTTGATCTGGAAGCCCAGAGAACTCACCGAGAGCCAGGAAACCTAAGAAGCTGTGGTTCTCAGAGCAGCAGGAGGAGATACCGGACCAAGAGGTCTGTATCCTTTCTGGGGTCTCTGGCCCATGTTGTCCCTAGTTCTAAAGGGCACTGTAGACCTCTGGGCAGTCAGTAACTTTCCCACCAGAGGAAACTGTCCTTAGAAGTGAGTTACGATCTAACAATATCCAGAATTGTTCATGTACAAAGGATAAATGGACATGCACACAGAGGTGCATGGCTGATAGCACAGGGTACCAATCCCCATCCAGAAGAAGCAGAAAAGGCGGTTGGGTACCTCATCTCACTGTGTAGCCTATAGCTGCTCTAGCCTCCACTAGCCCCATCTTGCAAATTTAACCTCAATTCTGCTCTTATCTATGTGCTAATTCTATCAGAATTCTCTCTGAAAAGCAGGCTTCTGGGGTTACCTCTGCTGCCTGGGCAGTAGGTGGGGATAGGGTAGTGGGTAGGAATTGAGAGATCCCATAACTACTGACCCAGAGATGGAAAGCCAAGCCAGAGGCCAGATGCAATGGCTGTGCTCTCTGCTGGCACCATAGGAACAGGGACTGAGGTGTGATGGAAGAGGAGAGGCATCTTAGGTCCTATTTCTGTCAGGAGCCCTTTGGAGTCCTTCCAGAAATTTCCATTGAACTTTACATGAGAAATATGCTTTACAGTAAGCTCAGCAACTTAAACCTTCACCACTGAAACGAATCATCATTTATTTTTGAACTAGGCCTTTGAATCCCCAGAAAACGGGTAAGTGGAAAACACGCCTCTCTGGACTCTGAAAAGGAACAAAAGTTCAACAATAGCAAGAAAATGAGAGGGAGAAAAAGAGCAGTGTGCTCCAAAATTGTCCCCAGCCAACACAGCAGCAATGTGCATTGTGTCAGAATAGCCTTAGGGCTATTAGGGACCCACAGAGGAATGGCCTTGGCTCAGCTCCCCACCCCTTCACCCACAAATGCTCAGATTTAGAGGGGCACTTAATGTCACCTTACAGGTATGTGGACTCACTTGGAGGCAGTAGCGACACTGTCTTGCTGAACAAGCTGGCTTCGGGCTTTGTCCTGCTTCACAGCAGACTCTGCTTTACAAGGGCCTTGCACTGAGGTGGAAGGAGCCTCCTGTGTGAGATGGGTCAGGATACCCTGAGCCCAGCTAGGTGGAAGGCTTTCCGATGACACAGAGGCGGCAGATCTCCTAGCACATATCCTCCCTGGCTTGGGGTGAGTGATGGCTGCGATTGGCAGCAAACTGCAGCTGCCCAAGCCCACTGCAGCACTGCTGCTTTAGTGTCTGCTGTGAGTGCAGGATCTATCCACCCTGCAGAGCTCTGTGATGACGGATGGTCAGTCCCGAGCCCCAGAATGCCATGCTCACAGGTCCCCTTGACAGATGTCCTGGCCCACACTTCTGGGGCATCAGCAATACCCCTGTGTGGTAAGTCTGTCACTTATGATGAGAATTCATGTCTCCTGAGTTTTATGGTATTGAAAAATACCGAGCAAATCTTATAAAATATGAAATAGGAAAGGACTTAAATATGCTCTAAGGAAAAGCAGGAATCACCTTTCATTAATATTTTCAAAGAACTTGAAGACCTGCTTCATTAACCCAGTGGAAACTGTGACTCTCGTGGATGGATGTGAGGAGGCATGTGGATTCTCAGGAGAGGAGCTGGGGCTGTCTAAGGCAAAGGGATTTGGACAGGGGCTCAGACCCCATCCCTCTCCACACCCCCTATGGAAACACACTCACCCGGCTTTCCTTGTTCTTGTTTAATCTGTGACACTGCGATCAGAATTTGTCACTCTGGGAGTTACATCTGATGTTACAGCCTGAAGCGGAGCTAAACCAGAATCAACAATCTGCTCTATTCTGCTTAGACTAATGCGACAGTGATGTAAGGCCCAGGCACTGGAGCACTTCTCCCAGCTCTGCAGCCTAGCCGCGCGTCAGCTGGGAAAGCTAGGCCGGTAGAGGTGGGGATGGGAAGCAGGGCCGGTTTCCAGGGCTGGGGAGGAGATTGCACATTTGCTTCGGTCTGCGGCCAGAAGAATCATTCTGTCAGTGAGCTGCGAGAGCAAGCTTTGAAGCTGCACACGCAAAAGCCTTTTTCATTGAATTCTTCCTGAGTGGGGTGACCTCCAAGTCTGGATTCTGTGCACACACAGGCTGGCTGTGGGAGTTTTCATTATAAGAAATGAAAGAGAAGGTGGGCGGCTTGCAATACCTGTACGTTTAAGCTGCCCACAGAGGCATTTCCAGTTGTTATAAATGCCCCCATATGCAAAACACACACACACACACACACACACACACACACACACACACACGAGGTGGACGTTGGGAGGGAGAGATGCTTGCTAGCATTTGGTATCCTTGCTGCCTTTAGCCACTGTGACCACAGGCTCCAGGCAGTACTTCCACACTGGCCTTTGTGATGCCGGATTTAAACAGCCATCCTTCAGATCAGTCTGAGCACCAAGGGCTCTCCCACTGCTCTCCCGAATCTCTCCCTCTTCCTCCCATGACTCCCTTCTCTACCCTCTTCTAGAACTCTCAGCCAGGTTCTGGGAATCTCGTGATATGCACCTGGAGCGCACACAGGCTCCTGATGCCTGTTGTCGCAGGCTCTCCAGCCTGCTTCTGTCTTCCCCTCAGGCTCGCTGGCTCTGATGAGGGGCGGTTTTTTATGTATAATTGGGTTAAAATCATCAGCTTGAGTGGCCAGGATTAAATCTGGCCTCCCGCAGGCAATCAATGTCCAGCTTTGTCACTGCATGCTTAGCAAAGTGAAAATGAGAACACAGCGAACTTCCATTGAGGGGAAAGGAGGTCCCCTTCAATAAACAGATGCTTTCTCCAAGCTTCACATCCTTCTGAGTCATGATTTTTCTAAGTGCCAGCCAGAAGGATATGTGATTCCGAAGCTCCCAGGGCTTTCTTCACTATGGAATAAATACTATGCTAAGCTCAGATACCTGGAATGCAAAAGAAAACTATGGGTGGGGAAAAAGACTTTGCACCCACTTGCCAGACTGGATGCTCCACTGGCCACCACCTCCCCTGCCACATCCCATTCTGGGACAGCCGCTCCATCTGTAGCTTCTCGGGTTCTCCGATCCCAAGCTTCCTCCCACGGCTGTGAGTGGAGCTATGTGGAGCTCTGGTTTGTTGGTGCTGCATCTATGATGCAGGGGAACCCCCACTCCACTGTGGATCTGGTTCCCCTTCCTCTCCTCAAACTCCATGCCCTTGTCCCAGTAACTCACACCATTAACCCTTTCCCATTTCCCTCTTAGCTGTGCTTCTAGACACAGCAGTGAGGAAGCACATGGCAGCTGATTCGCTAGTGACAGCCTATGGAAGAAAATGTCCTGTGACCACTCTCTTGTTTTCCTCAATGCCAAGTGACATGTCTTTGTCAGACATGCTGCAGCATTCTGGATGGGCTGATGGAAAATTTCCTGGTCTGCAAATCTGGGAGCTTTTCTGTTCCTCAACTCACAAAATGAATAAACAGGGAAACAGAAAACAGAAAAATAATTCACCGTTCTGTCCCTAGGTGGGGCTACTGCCCACATGTGCAGCATGTTAGTGCTTTAAAATTTGCTTTCTTGGCAGTGAGACTGAGTTCGGGCAGCAACAGAGAATTTATCATGTAAAATCAAGTTTGAGCTGCTGTAAGTAAGTCTCTAGTCCCGTGGACCTCACACATAGCCTAGCACCAAACTGCTGCAGGACTCCTTGAATTTCCCTATGTGTCCTTTAAAAATACATACTTATTCAAGGTGGACCGTTGAATACATCAGGGGAAACAGTAGCCACCACCCTGGTGTCTGTTCTTAAATGATGGACTGTGGGCAATAAGAAGCTGATGGCAAGAACATACTTTATAGAACATTTGGTCAAACCACGTGAATGTCAATCAGTCTGTTTGTGGGGTAGGCATGAGGTTCACAGATCTATTGGCTGCATTTATATTACATGAAAGTACTAGGAACAAATGTTCACAAAGCTTTCATGTGGAGTGTCTAACCCACTCCTGGGGGTCACATGAACCTCAGGACAGCTATAAATGTGGCCCAGTCAAAATTATAAACTTGTTTAAAATGTTGGGAGGGATCTTTATTTATTTATTTTCTTTGTAATTTGATTGCGTGGTGGTTGAGAGTGAACGTTGTAGATGACCATGTCTACTTACAGTGTGCAAAGGTTGGACACTACTGCATGCTTTCTGAGCAAGTGGTCAGATAATGACAACTAAGAAGCAGGGACATGGGGTCTTTTATTAGACTGGCATTGGCACGTGTGGACTCCTCCTTGACTGGCCCCTCTAGGTGTCTAGAGCAGGTCCTGCTGCCCCTGCCCCTCCCCGCTTCTCAGAAGTCCTGTAATCATGGAGGAGCTGGTTTAGATGGACCAAGTCTTTGTGCTGATGGCTTTCCTTAACCAGCTCTTTGAATCCCCGGGAACGTGCTGTGGTTTAAGTTCTATTACAGTCTTCAACTAAGAACTCTTCAGTTACTTCTCTCACTTCTGTGACCAAAACCATGACTAGAAGGAACCTGAGTGCCCGGGGTGGGAGGATGCGCTGTGGGTCACAGAATGTGGGTGCAGCTCACTGTGGCTGGGCAGCCGGGAGGCACGGCGGACAGATGGCGCTGGTGGCTGAGATGCCTCTTCTCACATCTCTGGAATAGGGAACAGAGAAAGTGCCACAGGCTTCCTCCCTTTTCCTTTCCTCCTTGTTATTCATTCATGGACTTGACCCATGGGAAGGAGTCACCCCAATTTGCTGTCACAGAAACACCCCAGCACATGTCTAGCCCAGAATTGTGTTTCTTAGTCCAACCAAGTGTCGTGTGTCAAGTGACACATTTCTTAATGGCTGAGGAGATGGCTCAGTGGTTAAGAGAACTTTCCACTCTTGCAGAGGACCTGGGTTCTGCCCCTAGCACCCATGTCACGTGCCTCACAACCACGTAGAACTGCAGCTCCTGGGGGATTCTATACCTTTGGCCTCCATGGGCACCTGCACTCATATGCACATACCCTTACATGGACACACACATTACCAAAATTAAAAATAATAAAACCAGTTTTTTTGTTTTTGTTTTTGTTTTTTTTTTAAGAGAAACTGTCCGACTCCCAGCCCACATCTCACAAGCTCACTGCTGCACTACTTAGCATAGTGAAGTTATCTAACTAAACACAGATGTCCAACAACTGAGGTATGGGCTAAAAGACTGTGACCTACATAGATAATCAAAGTCATAGAGAACAAGGTTATTTCATTTTCAGAAAAATGGACATAACTGGAGACCATGGCATTTAAGATGCATTACATTTGTTTATGCTGCAGAACATTTGTTTAATGATGTAAACATGTGTTGCATTCTTTTATGTTGCATTTGTTTAACTCTGTGAAGCTGTGTTACTTTGCCTGTCTAAAACATCTGATTGGTCTAATAAAGAGCTGAACAGCCAAAAGCAAAGTAGGAGAAAGGATAGGAGGGACTAGCAGGCAGAGAGAATGAAAAGGAGAAATCTGGGAAGAGAGGATCCAGGGGTGAGGAAAGGAGGAGGAGGACTTCAGGGACTGGCTACCCAGCCACCCAGCTACACAGCAAGACATGGAGTAAGAAGTGAAGAAAGGGATACAGAAACAGAGAAAGGTAAAAGCCCAGAGGCAAAAGATAGATGGGGTAATTTAACTTAAGGAAAGCTGGCTAGAAACAAGCCCAGCTATGGCTGGGCATTCATAAGAAAGAATAAGCCCCCATGTGTTTTTACTTGGGAGCTGGGTGGCGGGTACTCCTAAAGAGTGAAAACAACTGATAACATTAAATCAACCTCGTAAGAACAGATACTGTGTTTTCTCGTGTTACTGGTTCCTAGATTGTATATAGATTCAGAAAACTGTATAGTATGCCTGGCATGAAAGCAGAAGAACAGCTCTCTATGGAGACAGAAGGGGAGATACATGTAGGAAGGGGTGAGAAATAGAGCAGGAAGCATAGGGAGGTATATGTTCAACATATGATATGTACTTTAAAGTCTCAAACCTTTAAGAAAAAAGGAAGAAAGAAACTCACCCAAAATCATCGCACAAACTCTTAACCCATGACCAGATTTCAAATCCTCAAGACAGAAGGGTGCCTGCTCATGAGGAGCCCCTGGGCCAGGATCACAGCACCTCCCTGGGTCCCCCCTCCAGAACACCTGTTTTTGGACTTGTTTTTAGCACTTGGGTCTGTAGAACTCATCCTCATTATTCCTCCCTAGCAGAGCTGATCTGGGGCTTCCTAACATGAAATGTGCTCTAGACTCAGTCTAGATGGCAGCCCACATCTCAGAAATATCTCCAGCCACTTCTCTTCCTCACCCTGGTGCCATCAGACCCCTTCAGATGTGGGAACCAGTGGCCTTACTAATCTGCTGCAGGACAGAAATATGGCTGCCACAGAGCTGCAGAACCGCAGCCCTGCAGCAAACAGCAGTCCACAGTCCGTGCTCTCAGCATGGGCATGCAGGTGCAGGTAGGGGCAGTGGCCAGAGCCCCAGACAGCTTGTCATGGTCAAGTGCAGCCGCCTCAGCCCGAAGTCACATGCTGGAGCCGTACTGGGCCTGGCGTGGGAGAGTACTGGAAGCCAGAGGAGAAACAGAGAGAACAAGGCCACCAAAGAAAGGGAGATGAAAGAGGGAGCCCCATAATCAAGAGGCCATTATCAACAGGAGCTATGCCATCTAGCTGGGGGAGCTGGGGAAGCCACCTGCTGGAGCGGCAAGATTTCAGTCTGAAGAGTTGCAGGGGGGCGGGTAGACTTTGAGTGAAGGTCGGGGGCCAGAGCACCAGAGCAAGGGATGACTGGAAAGTGTAGGAAGCAGGGACAGGGCACATTTATCTGAAGTGTGTAGCTTATGACCTGCCTGAGGAGGATGCTGGGGTGAGTGGGGGAGGGGCTCTGGGACCACTGCAGCCCGGCAGTCAATAAGCACTTCATAGGAAAGCACTCTTCCAAGGTGACTAGGGAGACCTCTGCAAGTGAGGACTGGAGAAGTGTGTCCTTAGGACCCCTTTGTCCAAAGGTTGTTGGGGACTAAGTCCTCCGAGCCCAGGAAATCTCTGGTCCATTTAAGGAGCTATCAGAGGACACAGTGCTGTGAAATCCCCAGGGCACTTTCTCAGACCCCCTGGAGAGGCCACATCTGTCTCAGACACCTCCTCTCCTCTGTGTTGAATTAGCTATCTATCCCCTCTGGTTTCAGTAGTTAACTCAACCCCTTCAACATCTGGATATATTTGGTAGCGGCAGCCTGGGTGTCAAGTGGCAGTTGAGCCTGCATCTAGACGCGAGACACTGGTCTCTTCTCTACAGGAACACAGAAAAGGAAGTCAGAAGGCTCCGATGGGTGTGCAAACACACACCATGTAGCCTGTTCTAAAATCTTATTAGTGGTGACAGTTTTAAGGGAGCTTTAGCAATATTTCAAATTCTGGCATCGGAATCTGACAGATTCAATTTTGTTTTATCAGGTTATCTGATGACATTTCTACAAAAGAAGCGTTCGATCATCTGCAGGCTCAGCCTTCCATGCCTGGTGCTACTTGCTCACAGCTAGTGGACCAAGGCAACTGTGTGTCTGTCCTTCTGCCTAGGAACAGAGTGTGGCTCTGCCCTGCAGCTGGCCACTCAGACACCATCACCACAGCAGGTGGCTTCTTCCTCTGTGGAACTTCATCCAGCAGCCCTCCTTCCTCCCCCACCTCACAGCCATAAATGTCCCTAATGGAAGGGACAGAAGGTGTGATTACAGAGGGGAGGCTGGCTCTGCACACAGATAGCATCTGGGACATCTCTGCTAATAAGCGGCTATTCCAGGGGACCTCCCTGTTAGCACATTATCACAACAACAGGGAGCCAGAAGCTAAAGTGCATCTACTATATTCCCTGGGAGCAGCCTGCACTAGCTTGCCAAGAACTGGTGAACCTCTCAGGAAGGCCACCAGCAGCACAGGCGTGGAGTCCCTTTCTCATAATAAAACTCAGGAACAAATCACAATGTCCTAGGAGGTAAGCAAACTTGTGAAACTTCTAGGGACAGTCTCTCTGACCAATGCTCCTCAGGATCCCAAACTCTTCTTTGTACAGCCTTGGATTGTTTGTGGCTTCCTCCTGCTCCCTGGCCTGATTCAACTTCAGCAGGAATCCTGCTGAGCTGCCTTAGGGAGTGAGTTCCCACCACTCTCTAGGGCCCTAGTTCTCAGCCTTCCTAATGCTGTGACCCTTTGATGCAGTTCCTCATGCTGTGGTGACCCCCAACCATAAGATCAATTTGTTGCTACTTCATAACTGTAACTTTGCTACTGTTATAAATCATAATGTAAATATCTGCTATGCAACCCCAAGGGGGTCTTGACCCACATGTTGAGAACCACTGCTCTATAACTTACCCTAGAGATCTGATGGAGCTCTTCATCCTCCTACTCCATCATGTCTGGGGCCCCATACCACCAAGAATCCTGTTAGGTGTCCTTCGCAAGGCATTACCCCAAGGTCTCAGTTATTTCCCACCTGCTAACCATGCCCTCCACAGCCTGCTCTCTGGCTGTCGCTTCCCCCTGGTGTGTTTGGAACCAAGCTGATGAAGCTCAATTCCTTCTCCTCTCAGAACTCATGGGGTCTGCCTCATCTTTCTTGAAAGGGCTGTGAAGAACTTAACAGTGTCTCTCCCTTGTTCCTGACCATAGACGGACTGACATGGGTGCCCCATGTTAATGTTTCTGGCGTATTTATTCAGTGTCTCTGAGAACACATGTGATCTGAAGAGCTCCTTCAGATAGGAGGGAATAAAGTCCATGAATATATGAAAGTGTTGACTGGCTGATTCAAAACTAAGAGTCATGACCAAGAGCGCGAGCGGCCGCCTTGCAGGCTACCCTGGCCACAGTGATGTCATTCTTCTTGAGGAATCAGTCACCCTTGGATTTGACACTGGAGGCAGACTGAGGTTGAATGTTCAGGCTCCGCTGTCTGGTCAGCTGTTCCTCAGTGAAGAGCACTTTCATCTTTGGCCTGCTGAACAGCACCTGCACATGAAGAGAGCCTCAGCCAGAGTAGGCTGAGGGGCAGGGTGCTGGTGTATGTAAATTGGTTTTGCCCAGATAAGGGCATACAAAGGGAAGGTTAATGAGGGTTAATAATTTATACTCAGAGAAGTTTAAGGGACTGCATAATTTAAGCCTCCCACAGAGGTGCCAAACTAAACTCCATTACACCCCTGAAGCCAGCTTGACTGTTAAGATTCCTTCAACTTAATGGCCTGTTATTTTCTTAGCTGCTCAGTCTCAAAATCATAGGGCCATTAAAGATTGCTTCTGGCACCAGTGAGATGGCTCAGCTGGTAAAGGTGCTTACTTGCATGCTTTACAGCCTGACTTTGTTCCCTAAGACCTGGTGACAGATGACAGCACTATTTCTCATAAGTTGTCCTCTGACCCATGCATGCATACACACACACACATACACACACACATACACACACACACACACACAGCACACACACACACAGCACACACACACACATGCACATACACACAGCATACACACACACACATACATACACATACTTACACATACACATACATACATACACATACACATGCACACACATACACACACATATAATGCACATACACACATACATACACATATACACATAAACATGCACACACATACACACTGTGGTATTAAAAATAACCTAGTAATAAATATATAAGTTTTTAATAAATACTAGTGCCTCTCACATCCACTCATTACTCTCACTTGTATGATGAAAATAAAATTCTCCCTCTAATCTTACCTTGTGTAAATCTATCTTTCGTCTGGGGCATCTTAGAGTTTCTGTGAACATGTCCCTGCCTTCTTCCAACTCCACTCAGATCCAAGGCAAATCCCCTCTACTCTCTCAGAACAAGGACATGCCAATTTCTCAAGACAATATGAGGCATGAAATGAGCACCATAGTCTTAGGAGTGTCTAATAAATACAAGTCTATTATTACTGAAAATGGTGTCAAGAGTAAGTCAATGATAAAATTGCCAGTTAGGAGTTACCTTTTAGGGGCTGGGGAGATGGCTCAGCCACTAAGAATACCAGAGTCTGGTTTCCAGAACTCTTGGATGGGTAGCTCATGACTACCAGTAACTACGGCCCCTCAGGTCAGGCACCTTCTTCTGGCTTCTATGTGTACCCATACACCGGGCATTCACTCATGTAGCTAATCACAAATATGTATATAGAAAAAGAATGAAAATAAATCTTTAAAGAAATAACTAACTTCTGCAGAGTGCTTCCTATGTAAAGACTTATATGGTGGTTTTCACATAATGAAGGAATTGAGGTTTACTGGAAAAAAAAAAAAACCCACAAGTGATCAAGAATGCAGTTAATAAGCAGTACAGTCAAAGCTTGAAACTGATGAAAACGACCAATAATATCTTAAACAGCAAACATTTAAAGTGGAATTGTGGCTTAGTTGCTCAACTAGGGGGGCAAGAAGGCACCTCGGAGACGCATCATACTACCACAGCAGCCAGGGTCCCCCAGCCAGTTGCCTCTAGGCCAGTGGCCTTTGTTGAAAATCAACATTATTTTTCCTCTGAGTATTCTCTACAAAACCACTTTCTTGGTGTGACATAAGCTAAAAATGTTTGGGAAGTGCCAAATAACATTCTGAGGAAAGCCGCAGGGACCATCTCTGAAGAAGTACCGATGAGCAAGTCAGTAGCAAAAGCAGCAGGCAGAGCAGACAGGCTGTGGTGATGCTGGAGGCGGGGAAACTGTCTCTTGGGCTTGGAGACTGAGAGAATAGTTTGCACTGGGAAGAAAACTAAGCGGAGTCGAAGGCACCCACCTCAACTTTTCATAGCTAAGCATGGCTAAATTCAGGGGTGCTGGAGAGAAAAGTAAGCCCCCAGGACCCGGGAAACCGAGTAACTGCCATAGACTAAAAGAAATACACAGCCCAGAACAAGGCGTTCTGACATGACGTTCTTTCAGGATGATGGGACAGTGGAAAATAGAGCCCAACTCTAATGTGTGACAGAAGAACCCCAGTGCCACTGGGTCAGCTGCCCCAGTCACCTGCCAAAGGCCTTAGGCTCATGTCAAGCTGACACTCAACTTGTGACTGTGGGGACAGGATGCAGATTTTACTTGATGGTCAACATCCATGAATAAAGATGAGAACCAGGGAACTGGTCCCTCCCGGGCTGTGGGGTCTTGCCACTCTTGGATCCAAATTTCCCTACCCAACAAGAAGTAAACATAGGCTCTAAGACTGTTGTTCTAACTAAGCAGTAAATATCACTGGATCTTTAGTATTTATTCTATGTGAATGAGAGCTTTGTGTAATATGATATGTGATATATTTGATTATGGTATAATACAAACGACAAGGTTGAAATAGGTACAAATTTCCCCACTCCCTTTCCTCTTCCTTCCTGTTTATAGATTTATGAAGTCCTGTTTATATATATACATATAAAGTCTGAGAAGACTTTCCTCAAGAATCATTAGAAATAGCAAGAGAGATGATTAGACAACTACAATGCATTTGTTATACAAGAGACATTCTGCTAGTGTGTGTGTGTGTGTGTGTGTGTGTGTGTGTGAGTGTGTGTGTGTGTGAGAGAGAGAGAGAGAGAGAGAGAGAGAGAGAGAGAGAGAGAGAGAGAGACAGAAAGACAGACAGACAGACAGACAGACAGACACAGACCCACAGAGAGGAACATTCATGCATAATCCCACATAGATAATAAGTACAAACGAATACATAAAACGATAAATAAAAGAACTGATTGATTGGAAGGACAATGCTTTGCCATGGGCATTTCCTTTGTTCCCTTTTCAGTGTCTAGTGGCCACCCTGGCACTTCTGCATCTGTGGCTACGGGGCTCCTGCCCCAGCCTGTGTCCTCTTTCTGTTTCTCTTAGGAGGATCTAGGAGATCCTCACTGATCAACTGAGGATGGCTAGCTCACCTCACCACCATCAGTGCTGCAGGTGATCACACACAAGAAGGGGCTCTGGGTGTTGTGGCTCCAGCCCATGGGGGTCTCTTTATCCTAGATCTGCATCGCCTGCCCTCCCCATCAGCCAGAGAAATCAATTAGATTTCCCACTGATCTAACTGAGGATGGCTAACTCATCTTTGAACCTATGACTCTTCAGTTACGATTACCTGTAAATATTCTTCTGCAAGTAAGTCATATTCCAGAGATTATGGTATGCTGTTTCAGTTCACCATTCAACCAACTATGGTGAATTGGTGTCTTCTTTGCCTAGAAGTGAACACAGAAGCATCCTAGCTTTGGAGCTGCCCCCAGATTCATGACCACAAGGGTCAAGTGGGACGATACTGAGTATAACTATACCTCCAGCCAGTAGCCAGCGGGGCTTACCCAGGGGACCTCAAGCTCCATGAGCTCCTCCACTGCTTCCCTACCCTGGGGTGATAAAGAAATCAAGACTGTTGGTTGTTGGGCTAGCAGAGCCTGCCCCATACCTGCTGGTTAGGGTTGATGGAGGAGAGGCCATGAGGTCGGGCTTCCGTGAGATACTTGTTCCTCGGCAGAGGAACCCAGGCTCAGCTGAAGTGACACGGAAGCAACTCAGCCCTGCCGTCAGAGGGGTCCAGCAATTAGACTCCTCGTCATGCCTACTTCATTTGGAAAAGGGATCTGATGGACGGAGATGAAAGCACACAGGGCCATGAAATAACAGCCAGGGCATATACAGTCACGATATGATTTAATATTACTAGGCTATCATTCTGGCTAAATGACTTTGACGTGAGTGTGGACACCAAGAACAACCAGGGTGTCTCCAGCCTTAAACCATGCACAAGCATCTCCACACAAACAAAAGATCCTTGGAAACAAAGCCACTGCAGCACTCAAGACCACACTTGCTTCCTTTACAATTGCTACAACTATTTGGGGGATGTGTTTTTTCTTTAACAAGTGTATCCCAAAAGAACATCAGATTTTTAAGGTGGGGAGTATCATAAAGGACTGTATTTCAAAGGACAGTGCTGCACGTGCTCGATACAGATGTCTTTCTTGTTTATCATTGCTGCTTGTCAGATTTTTTAAGAAAGGAGGAATGTTCTGCACTATCATGTGTAAGTTTTTTCTTTCTTTTTTTTTATTGAGCAATCTGCTCAGGACTGGCAGACATAAAGAGAATTAACTTAAAAACAAATAATGTATATTTAACAGGTGTATCTTCTGTCTCCCGTGTGGTGGATTTGTAATGGTGTGCTATGCCTCAGTCACAATGAGTTCAGGGAAACGATTTACCTATGTGGATTTCCAAAACCAAACATGGTGTTTCCTGAAGGAGACAGAGGAGGGAATCAGTGTGAGAATTAACCCTGCACTACCTTAAGGTTTCAAGATGGCAGTCTAAGATGGCAGCCGCCACCTGCCCCCACACTCAGTGAAAGAGAGTGTGAGGCTTGGGAGAGGAATCTAAGGAACACTTTGAGCTCTGCACATTCCAGAGCAAGAGCTGGAAGATAGTGAGGAGCCTGGCCTGCTGTGAGAGGCTAAGTCTGGAAAAGGAGCAAGCTTTCCCTCTGGAGACGGCTCTGACTGATGGAGAGAGCGAGCGATGTAGACCTTGGATAAAGAGACCCTCCGGGCTGCAGCCACAGCACCCAGAGTCCCTTTAACTATGTGATCAGAACTGCAGCACTGATGGTGGTCCCTGGTTCTGATCCAGGCTCTCAGCCACTCACTGGCTCAGTCTTTAGATAACAAACACCTCTGTTCCCCGCCAGTCTTCCTGTTGAGCACCCAGTTCTGTTCCACGTTGTGGGGTGATTATCTAGCTTTCAAACTGGAGATGGTGAGATCCTGGAAAATCTGTCATCATTTCTTTTCTTCTTAAAAAAAAAAAGAATTGTTTTATTATTCATTTATATGTGTGATGTGTGCAGAAGAGCAATCCAGAGGCCATAACAGGGTGCTGGAGTCATGGTAACTCTGAGCTGCCCAACTGGGTTGCCAGGAACCAAATTGTCATCCTCTAGCCACAAGTGCTCTGAGCCACTGAGTCATCTTCTCTATAATTCAGCCCCTATAATTCTTCTCACTGCAGTGCTTTCATTGTCTAGGAAATGCCTGGGAAAGCTGGGTAGTAGGTGCTTCAAGTGTGAGGCCCATCTGATCTGCTCACAAGTACTCACTTACTGCTGCTCTGACAAACTCCAGGACACACAGATTGTGTGTGTGTGTGTGTGTGTGTGTGTGTGTGTGTGTGTGTGTGTATGCAGATATATGTGTATGTGTATACAAGTGGAGGCCAAAAGTTGGGTGTCCTGCATTGTAACTCTCTATATTAGTTTTGGAGACAGGGTTTCTCACTAAGACTGGTGTTCACTGACTGGCTAGCCAGTGAGCTCTGGGAATTCTCCTGTCGCTACTTCGTTGATCCTGTGGTGACAGATGTGCACCACCAGATCTTGGGGATCCAATCTCAGCGCATACTTGTATGACAGCCACCTTGTCAGCTGAGCCATCTTCCCAGGCCCCCTCTATCCTCTTCAGTTTTTCACATATAAAATAATGGAAACAAGTTTTCAAATCTCTAAGATCATTTCAGGCACTGAGACTGGCCCAGTTGTGTTTGTAACTGCTCCATTCCCCTTTTTAACATTGTTTATTGCTCATCCTCTGTTACCCACAGTTACAGAGGCAGGATGCTAAGTCAAGAGGGTACGGCTACAACCGATCGGGAGCTTGTGTGGGAAGCATGGGTATCTGTGGAAAAGCACAACCCTCGGGCCCATCAGTGAGCTGTAGCTTATCCTCACTGAGCATGCATTTTGAAAAAGTGAAGAAATATAAAACCAAAGTCGAATATAAATTATGCAGCATAGAGGGCCAATTACAAGGAGGACAGACTGTTTGGCTGCACACAGCCTGCCTTGTGCTGTCACCGAGGCACTTGTCAGGCTGGGCCCTCACAGCAGGCCATGGATGTCTACTGAGTCAGACTTTAATGGTGGACGAGCTGCATGTTATAGTATAATATAATTACAGTAACATTATATTATGGGGAAATTTCACTATCCAGCATTCATAGTCCCTGTAAATGGCATAATATATAGTCTATAAATAATAATGTGGAGCTCATTGGGACTGAACCACATTTCCACATTTTTCTAAAGTAGAACATGATGCAAAACAGAAAAGACTGAAAGTTAAGGGAGCAGGCATGTGTGGAGCTCCCGCACTACCTGTGGAGGAAGATGAAGCCTGACACCAGCCTCATCGTCAGGATCCCTTAAGGTAACTGGTTCTGTAGCAATGGAACATGTCCCAGGCTTGATGGGTCACCAGGGTGTGTTGCTACATCACAGAATCAGACTCCCACTCTCAGCCCACTGATGTCACCTCTCCCCTCCCTGTCTGTCTCCTTGGTCACCATGTCCTAGGAGTCCTTTGGAAAGAACTCCACAGCTTTCCTCTTCCTGCAGCCAAGTCCTTGTCTCCTTTCTAGGGTAGACCACAGTTGGGTGCAGAGGGGAAACCCCAAAGTTCTTAGAATGGGAAGATCAAGGTAGAGCTTAGGAGGGTTTTGTCCAGGATGACCAGCTGCAGGGGGAGATTATATACAAAATGCAAAGTTGAGTTCAGTTTGCAAATCGATATCAGCCCATTTTATTTTCTCCTTTCCTCTTTTTTATTCAAACAGCCAATAAATACATAATGAGAGTTTTATTGTGTTCAAACAAAACTGAGGAAAATACTAACCAGCAAGTGTTCAGACGATAGTTGGTGCTCAGCAAGCCCATTCCTGGACTGGGAAGATATGGAGACAGGGACACTGACCATGAGCGACTCCCTGACAGCTCAGTACATGCTCCACTGGATTTCAAGTTCTGTGGACTACAGTGCAGGTGAGGTACCTGCACTCTAATGCTCCCCATGGTCCCATGTCACCAGAGATGTGAACTGATTCTTTACCAGGCCACACACACAAAAAGCAGATGAATCATTCTGTCACACATCCCCAAGTCCGATGCACATCACATCATTAGCTCAGGTTCCGCTGTTTAGGGTTTTTTGTTTTTGTTTTTTTTTTTTTTTTTTGGTGCTATTATCTTTCACCCCTTTTTTTGGCATGAATCAGAGTCACCAGTAAAAATATAGCCTGATTTATTTACTTCTCAATTAGAAAAAGAATCTTTTAAATGTTTCACAATCAGACAGTTATCAATATTTTACATTAATTGCAGAAAAAAGATAGCAGTAGGGCCATTTAAAACACCCTGATGGCCTTTGAAGGAAATGCAATAAGAAATGAATACTTAATTATTAATCAACGGCAATTAATTATTTATCATGACTATGTGCCAGGGACAGTGCCAAATACTCGCATGGACCTCCTTTGCTCAGTTCTCACACTGGCTTCACCGGAACTCTGGAGAGGGTGGTTTTAGAGGTAATGGGGAAAGTTCTGGAGAGCTAGGCTGGGATTTATGGGATATTCCTTTTGTCTAACTGACCAAGAGAAAATTGAAGGGAGTTTTGGAGTTCTTGAACTCAGATTTCAGGCAGGCATCCCCTCAGAAATACAAGACAATGTCAGGAGAACAGGGAGAGAGAAAAAGGAGATATGCTGGTCATATGGGAACTTCTTGAAAGAGAGGAAAGGCCACATTTCTGTCATAAAATGCTCTGAATTCTACTGAATACTGCAGATGCCCTAGACCAGTCCAATGTTGGTCTGATTTTGTGATTGCCACCACGCAGGGGCTTGGCCTAGAAGAACCAGGGAGATAAAGGACAATAACAAGGCACAGATGAACCAATTCTTATCCTGACCACCTGGAATGTCAGATGCTCCATCTTCTGCCTAGGACATCAATGAAGGAACACATTCTGCATCTGAAGGAACACAGGATCAAGCCTGCCATCTCCATAGGCTGGGCTAAAACTAAGCTCAAGGCCCTGGATGGGCTCCACAGCATGGCATTCTGTCCTTGGCCGAGGGAGTGGGTGGGAGAGAGGAGAGAGAAGGCTGTGTGTCACTCTGTGCCCAGACATGCCGGTACTGTCAGAAGGGGAAGTACAGCTTCCCGAGACACATTGCAAAGGGTAAAACCAAACATTCTGGGTAAAACCAAAGCATGTACAAAAGCCTTTGCCTGACAAGGAGCAGGTGTATCTCCCTTCCAAAGCTTTCTCAAAGGCAATCAGAGGAAAGAAGCTTCTTTTTCTCTTAAAAGAGGAGCTATAGTCTGCAGATAAGAAGACCCCATCAGGCTCCATGAGGAAAAGTGAGTACAATCTATGACAAAGCATGAGTGGTGGTGGCAGAAGTCACTGTGTACAGCCATACTACGGCACATGAAGTACCGATTGCATATTAGTATCAGAGTGTCAGTTTAGCAGTGTATAGATAAGTCTATGATTTCAATAACCCATGGGCTTTAGTGGAACTCATATCAATCACTTCCTTTTTGGAAAGTAAATTGTACTAGCATGATAATTACTTAATGGATTGGAGGCACCCTCACCTCACTTTTAGAGATGCTTCCCCAAAGCTCCTGGCAGAGAAAAAACCATATGGAATGTTGGGAAGTCACTGAAGACAGATGCATTCCTAGGATGCATTAACTTTGGGTCTACCTAGAGAGGTCCTGCAGGGAGGAAGGCCCTGAGCATGAGAAGGCTTCAGCCATTCTAAAGCCAATGTGCACACATAATCTGAGATGCTTCATAATCAGTCCTGTTCATTTCAAATGCAGATGTTACAGTACTTCAAAATGTGAGACAAGATGTTCCATGTTTTACAATGCTAGACTCCACAAGGGAAGACAGATACTTCCAAGGGTTGTTTTGTAGCCAGGAGAATGAGATTTGCCAGAACCCATCTTATTACTGTTTATAGCAGAGAGTCCCTTTATACACCAATTTTGGGACAAAAGCATGACCATTTGAAGGTACTTTTTGGTGAGCATATAAAATATAAGATGTGTTCCTGTGTTCTCCTGTGGACACTGGTAGGAAATCCTCTTGAGCCTGCAGTATGTGATTTCTGTTGGTTTGGTCTCTGTTCAGAACTCTTGACTCACCCATAACTATGGAATACTGACCACATTTATACACGAGATACACATAGAGCAAAAGAAGATTCTAGAATTACCAAATGCTGAGTGCAAAGCATTAGCAGGGCCCTGTTGGAATACCCTCAGTGTCATAGGAAGATGCAGAAATGATCTTTAATGCCAGACATTCTAGGGCTTCAAAGATAGTTCACTGAGCATTAATTTTGAAAGGTGCTTCCTGGGCTGGAGCTACAGCGCTGTTCTGGATAGACATGTTGTGGGTCTGTTTGGTTTATATTCAGGATGGAAGAGAGACAGCAAAACCAAAGATGAACAACTCTACAATATGATGTCATGCCATGATCAGCCCATAGGGAAGACACAGACCAACTGAAGGGCCAAAGAATATCACAGGAAAAGACATCAGGCAATGACGTGCCAGGGTGCAGGAAGTGGTTGGAAAGTGACCCCTTGGGCAGTCTTGAAAGAATGAGAAGATGAGCTACACCAGGTAGTTGAGTCCTGGCTGCACATTCATAGCTCTTTGAACACATATGTTGTCACATACTGAATAGAGTCTGATCCCTTCATGGAGTGTGTTGGGTATTCTTAGAGCTTCATATTTCTTACATCTCGTACGGTGTATCAAATGACAAACCTTTGAATAAAACTGTCTTGTTCTTCCCATGTTAGATACATCTATTCAATACATAAGACCTTTAATCCTCATCTTTCCCTGGTTCTGACCACCACAGGCAATTCTAGTACTTTGCCTCCTATCTGGCCTTACTTGGCACCCCACCACACGGCATGTCTTGGTACCCCTGATGAGTAACAATGGTCCTTTGAGCCAAGCAACTTGTTCTACTTTTCATGCCTGTTCTCTGAGGCACTCTTTCTTTCCTTGCCTTATCCCAGCATCCTTACATCCTACATCAGTGCCTTTTTATAGAAGACTAAGAGCCCTTGTCTCAGGCTCTGATTCCTGGGAGCACAGGCTTTGAATCTCCCCTGATAGATTACCAAGGCCTTAGAGGGACGTTGGCCTGTCTTTGTCTTTCACTGTCCCAGTGTGTGAAATAAAGTCACTCTCTAGAGGGTTAGTATGAAGCTACCACAAATTTCAGTCAAATTGAGAACTGATAACTCTACAGAAATACAGTAATTGCTTTTTCAAAAGACCTAGATGTGAGCTGGCATGCTGTTGGTTATTGGGTAGGAAACAAGCTAGTCATAATGCTGCTGGGAGAGCAGTGGGTGGCAGAAAGGGCGATCAATAAAATGAATCAGCTGCAAGTCATAATGAAATAAAACCAAGTTCCCAGAAAATACCACACTGACGACCCCAAATTCCCATCCCAGCACCAAGCTCCTTTAGTACTTGTCTTTTCCCTTAATGCTGAAGGCCCTTTTCTGGGACCTTTCCTACATTCCTCACTCTGGGTCTTTGTGGAAGCTATCTCTCTAAAACTCCCAAACTCCTTTTCCTTCATACATGTTTAAACCTAAGTAAGACACTGAGTGGTATAAATTATAATGAGGACTTTTTGAAAACCATGTGGGCATGAACACAGAATCATGAGGAAGAATCAGAAAGCAGGAAGAATTCTCCTTTCTCCATCCTATGCACACCATTTGATGTGATGTAGGAAGAATTCTTTCTCCATCCTATGCACACCATTTGATGTGATAAAATGATGACCGCACTGCTAATTATCCTTGTGAACTTCCAAAGGAGAAGAAAGAAATCTTAGTGAGTGTCTGCTCCAGAGCAAACATGAGGCACACTCAAGGGCAAGGAAGTGGACATGCTCTTCATAGAAAGAAAATTATTTTGTATAAAAGTCTAGCCTGATGACTGAGATGTTGGACTACAAAGCGGGGTATGTGGTGTTTGAATGAGAATGGCCCCCAATGGCTCATATATTTGGATGCTTGGTACACAGTTGGTGGAACTGTTTGGGAAGGATTAGGAGGTGTGGCCTTGTTGGGAAAGGTGTGTCACTAGGGACGCTGGGAGTGGATTTTGAGGTTTCCAAAGCTCACACCAAGACAGCCTCTCTCTCTCTCTCCCTCCCTCCCTCCCTCCCTCCCTCTATCCATCTCTCCCTCCCTCTCTATGCCTGCTGCCTGCAGATCGGGGTGTAAACCTTTATCTACTGCTCCAGTGCCAAGCCTGTCATGGCCTTGCTGCCATGCTCCCTGCCATGATGGTCATGGACTAACACTCTGAAATTGTAAGCCAGCCTCCAGTTAAATTCTTTTAAAAGTTGCCTTGGTCACGATGCTTCAGCACATCCATAGAGCAGTAACTAAGACAAGATGTCACTGTGAAAACAAAACAGTCCTTGCCAAAGTGTCCTTATTTCACGGAGGCCATTCCTAGAATTCCCTTTGCTTGTTATTAGCTTTGCCTTAGACATTCGCTTTCCATGAAGATTTGAAAATGTCCTAGAGAGTGTGTGATTATTTCTCATATCTAGGCAATATTTGTAAGATTATTTTTAGAGCCTTCTTTCTTCACAAACATATTCTCATCAGCCTCCATGTAACAGGCCCAAGATTGACCAGGTACTCTGCTTGACACAATAGTTCCAGCAATAAACAATGTCATTTTCCTCTCAGAAATGTCTTCTTGCTAAAGTGGCCATGGTGTGGAGACTGAGGCATACCTCTAATACGTGAAGGATTTTCCTCATCTCATCTGAGGTCCCAATGTCCTGATGTCATGAGTAGGACTGTCACCCTTCAACTGCCTGCCATTCCCTTGGAGGGAATGTCCCTGAAGTGCTTATTTCTAAGTGAGTAGGAACACAAGCCTCATCTCACAGCCTGTGGCACCATCTACTAATGCTGTACTCAGGGACTGGACCTGGTAGGTTCTTACACGGTGCTGACTAAGTCATTTAAGCAGCTGTATCACCGCTGTCCATGCTTCACAACCCAAGATGTGCACTCCCAGTGAGTGAAAGACTCAAGGGAAGGTGACATAAAGCAAATAAATGCCTGGATACTTCTGCCTTTTTCTAAGTCACATTGATTATCATTGATTTTTACCCCCACTTTCTGGGTAAAATGAATTGTTGAATATCTTTCATCACCTTTGGTTTTGAGGCTATAGACTTCCTAGGGGGCTTTTTTTTATTTTCACCTTTAAAGATATCAATACTTTTTACTTTCCTTCTTCAAAAATGCCCAGTATCTAGTGTCATTTTTGGTCAAAAACCTATCATTCAGAATACAGTCAGATTTTTTCTATAGTCCTACTTTTATTTTACAATTAATTTTTCCTCTCTCATATCATAGTTGGATTTTTCTGAAAGCTGATATCCATGGAATACTTTAAGCTTTATTCACTAACTGATGACATCAAACACTGCTAAAGACCCCTTCATCCTTCTGAAAAATACCATCTGGGAACCATTAAAATCTTTTATTCTCAAGGCAAGACTTCAAGAGTCTATTATAACGCAATTCCTTTTGAATTATATGCATTGCCATTTTTTAATCATTGGGTCTCTAGAAATCCCAGCTTGAAACCTAAAGGACCTGTGCTGAGTTACCAGGCCATTTTTAAGACACCGTGGATAGGCCATTATGAGGGCTGTAGCTCACATGATGGCTGGATCCCATATATATCCTAAGCTTGACATGAACATAGAGACTTGGTTAGGCTAGATGGTTCCCCAAGCCTTTACTTCTAATTCAGACCTGCACAGTGTGGAATTCTGAATCAATTCCAACCCCATTGTTCCTCACTCTGGTCCTCAGTGCCCATGCCTGTGTTCTATCACCCTTCTGGATGGCAATAGATTCACTCTCCTCCTCAGTGGTGGTCTGAACCATTCTTACAAGCATCCCCTGGACTGTTAGTGAAGTACCTGCTACATTTTTATCATGTGACTTGCATTTTAAACTTTTAAGTAAAGACTGAAGGCTGACACAGAAACCCTCAATTGCATTTTCTTCCTAGTTTTAGTTGAAAATAATTGAGTTATGAGTCTGCAGCTCTTTGCATATGAAGTGGGGATTGCCTTTCAGTGTCCACCAAATCTCCTCATGTGGATGTAGAGGCCCTGCCACACCAGAGTGGATATTAATGAAAAAGTATGAAAGTTAATTTCACACACAAGTAGCACAGCCATGGCAAACTACTAGCCTGAAGTTGGTGGCAGGTTGTAGAAGCAGACAGGGAACAGGCCATGTCTCACATTTGCTCTCTGTCTTACTGGTCCCTGTATGAATGGGATGGTATTAGTTACTTTGGTAACTGATGTGGTAAAACATCAGACAAGGTCAACTTACAAAAGCAAGGGTTTGATTTGTCTTGTGGATCCAAAGGGTTGGAGTTTATGATGGTGGAGTGAAAGAATGGTGGAAGGCAGCTGAAGTAGCGCTTCCAGCTCACATCTTGTTCCACAGGCAGGAGGCAGGGAAGACACACCGTGGACAGTGCTAGCCTTTTGAAATCTCAAAGCCTGCTCCCAATGGTACACCTCCAGTAATGCAACCCATACCTTCTAGTCCTTCCAAAACAGTTCTGCCTAGTGGGACCAGGTGTTCAAACACGTGAGCCTATTCTCATTTAAACCACTGCATAGTTCTCAACACAATTGGCTCGAGAAGGTATGAAGTGAGTGGCTCAGATTATGAAAGGACTAAATCTTCCAAATCAGAATGAAACATGTTTGCTGATCAAACCTGGCCAAATGCTTCAGTCTTGTTCCATGTCAAAATCAGTAAGTGATGTGTGTGTGTGTGTGTGTGTGTGTGTGTGTGTGTGTGTGTGTGTGTATGGATGGAAGGACATGTGTGAGTATGAATACATGCATACATATATATATTTCAATGGAAGGTATATGACTTGTGAACAGAAACATAAATCCTAAGTATTTTATTGATGAAGTTTGGAAATGGAAACTTACTTTTATAGCTAGTAGTGTGATAAATAAATAAAATGTTTCTTTATGCTATCCATATCACTGTATCTTTTTGCCTCAAAGCTGGCCATTGTACTGACTTTCAGCTCTGAAGACTTGTATTTCCTTCATTTCAGGATCAGGCATTATTTTGTGCTTGGCTTTTCCATGGAATACAGTGTGAGCTTACTATGCTGCAGGCTTCCATTCTGAATGAAAACACAGCCCCCTTGTTCAAAGGGCAGATTAGACAGTAGCAGAGAGGTGATCTTTGCAGTTCAGGCCCTGTGTGACTCACAGGTCCAACCTGTATGTCAGTCTTGCTGTACAGCACCCTATGGGTGGATATTCTGTTCATGAACCTATCATCTTATTGAAGGATGTGTTTGATATGCTCTCATTCTTGGCTATATTAAATGGTATCCCTTGAACAACCTTATGCATGCTTTAGTGAAGATATGGATGCATTTCCAATTGAGTGCCATCTAAGGTCACTAACACACAAAGGCTTAGCTTTGGTAGAGGGGCTTTAGACATTATGAAATCCATATTTCTGGAGTTTCTCTCTATAATCTATACTTTTGAAGCTCCTTGAGTGATTTTCCATGGAGACACATGGTTGTTAATTAACTGAGCACTCCAGACCATCCACTCCAAATATTCTCAATACACAGATGTCAAACAAGGGTTGCAGGACCTAGAAGACTGAGGCCATACTATCAAGTCTCCAAGAAGAAAAGTGAACGAGAGCTGGATTGGGCCAGGGAGATTCTGCATAGCCATTCTGATATTTCCATGAAGTGGGATCCAGTCTTTTCTGATGAGTAGTGTGTGAGAACTTATAAAGAAGAGCCATGTCCTTTCTTAGGTACAAACCTGATCCTCTGAAAACAATCTTGGATAACTGTTATAGACTCTTACCTAACCTGGTTTTAATTGTAGATAATCAAAGTAAAAGTAGACCATTTTACATAATTGCAGGATATTTATTTGGAAGCTCTTCATTTTTGTTTCCAATCTGTAGGATATCTACCTAGCAACAGCATGCTGCTTTCTCTTGTTTTCTCCATTTCAGAAAGATGCACACAGGGAGGAGATGCAAATGCATGTAATATAGGAAGTTCTGTCAAAATATATGTCTCCCCAGGAGAGAAGATTCGAGTCTGATGCCATGCACAGCAGAAATGGGTGCTTGGGATTCAAACACATCACGTTTTTGTGTTCTTGTGTTTAATTTTAGAAGAACACATTCATGGGAACATTAAATGTGGAGATTGCTGCTTCTAAAATATCTTATTAAAAATTCTAATACACAATGAGTTTCAATATTTTTGTGCTTTTGGCACAAAAATCATTCATGAAAGAAAAATCCCTTATGCTACATGGCATATGTATATGACACGTGTGCTTTTTGGGTAGACAATGTGTGTTAAGATATATTATAGAAATTTCCATATCTGGACATTCTCCCATAATTATATTTTAAGACATGTACATTTAGAGCATAAAGAGCTTCTGATCATTGAGGAATGTGATTCTGTTCTTTGTAGTGTTTCCAATCTATTATTCTCATATACCTTTCTTCATTTTAGAAAACATGAGCAGATAGGCAATTTATAGAAGCAGAAACACATGTATCTTTTAATCTTTATTATCCCCACACATAATGCTTGCATGAGGTACTCTTCTCTGCAGGTGTGACACCAGAGCATTATCTTAATGAGAAGCAATAGCTGTACTGCCTGGCCAGAACATCCCTGTCTTGGCATGAGTGATGGGAGGATTGGTGTCCTCGGGCTCTGTGCCCACCTACATGCCAGGGGATGCTGACTTCTGCCCCGAGAAGGAGAGTCCTGTATGCCTTGTATTTTAGGTGAAAGTGCACTTGATTCCTGACCTCTTTCTCCTCCCTTTGCCTCTGTTTCCACTGACAATGAGTCACTGGGGATTATGGGAGAAAAGACTCCAGTCTGCACTTTCACAGCATTTGTTCTAAAATCTCCCACCAGGCACGGTCTTCAGATCCATATGGATATTCCAGATTGCAAGAATCCAGCAGACTCTTTCCTCTAAGGGTTGTATATTCCTAAGACTGCACATTTAAAGAAATACTTTCATGTAAACCATGAAGCCTTTAACTACCCTGGTAGGATGTTGTCAGAGAACACCCACACTCCTGTGTACCTTACACCCTTGACTCCTTATTCAGTTTCTGTAAAATACTGCTAAGAGCTTCAGGTAAGCTTCCCCAAAGACAGATGATAGGAGTGTACCCAGCATCCCGATGCTCCATCAGCAAGCAGGTAGGATCTGTGAGGAGACACAGCTGTTGAAACTCAAACTGCCATTTGCAGCAATGTTATTAGAGAAGCAAAGGATGGACTCCCCCTTTTATTTTTCAGAGAGATGGTACAGAGAAGCAGAAGGATGAAGTGCAGGCCCTAGAGGAATGAGCTGGGGACAAAGGACATATCTGTCCACTCGGCCCAGTGCTTCCCAGTGTGGGGCCTGGGTTCTTGAGATCAACATTGATCATGATCCTTCTCTTAAGTGACCAGATACCATAACTCCCAACTGCAACTATGGCTTTATCCCCTCACTAGGTAAGAAGCCAGGCAAGAAGGAAATAGCCCTGCTAAGATCTGAGATCAATTAGAAGCCAACAGCCAATAGCTTACAAAAAACTGGTACTTTCTTGGGAATGTGGGTTCTATCTCCCCCTTAAGATTTCCAGTAATTCATTCTGACTCTTTGGCTTTCTGAAGTTTCTGATTTCACTTAAATAGTAAACTACTCACAAGGGAACAAAGACTTACAACTCAGGCTATAACAAGATTGAGTGAGATGTGCTTTGGCACTTCTGTGTCTGGAATATTCAAATGAATCTCAGTGGATGGGGGCTGCCCTGTGGTTCTCTGTATGAAGCAAACACATCATCTAAGCAGGATAGTTTCAGCAAACCTATTATGGGAGGTCTGGTGGCCAGTCTCAGAATTAATTAAAACCTAAGATGCTGGGAGGGATTTTTCTTAATCAGATTACAATAAGCACCTTGTATCTGGGCCACACCTTCTCCTGGCAGCCAAGATAACAGGATATAGAAGAAGGAAACTTGACTTTTGCCTGCTTGCCCTCCACTCTCTCTGACAAGTTCATTTATCCTGTTGCAGTGGACAGTATTATGTAGCCAGAAGTTTCCCTGTATCCCATAGCCACTTGGTCCCAAATAAACACACAGAGGTTTAATATTAATTACAAACTGTTTCAACTATGGCTCTGGCTTCTTGCTAGCTAGCTCTTTCATCTTAAATTAACCCATTCCTATTAATCTATATTTTGCCACGTGGCCATGGTATTACCAGTCTACTAGCATCTTGTTTCTCCTTGGCTGGCTGGATCATGTCTGCCCTGACTGCCCTCTTCTCCCTGTATCTCTCAAGGATTTCCTACCTGGTTTTTATCTTGCCTTACCACAAGGCAAAATAGCTTCTTTGTTAACCAATGGTAACAACACATATTCACAGCATACAGAAAGATCATCCCACAGCAGTATTAAATCCAAATCCATCAGGAATCCCACTCAGTCTGAAAACCAGTAGCTCCCCAGGAAACCCCCAGGACACCAGCACCCAATTGAGACTTCAGAGCCATCTAGCTTTGTGGACTGAACAACTACCAGATTCTCAGCCACTGTTGGACCACCTGGACCTCTTCCTGAAAACCAGCCTAATAGATCCCCTTTTAATCTACTTATTCCTTCTGTCTTTTCTGTCTTTCAGAGAACCCTGTCTACTACAGAAAGGGTCAAATAGTAAGTCTATCTAAAGCTTGCACGTCAGTCTACCCAATCTGCCACCACAGCAGGAACAACACTAGATGACCTATAAATGGGTAGATGGGTTATGTTCAAATCACATTGTATTACTAAAGCACTAACCATAATATATAGATTCATAGTCTAAACCAGACTAGCCAAATCCACATTTGTGGGAAGTTTGTAATAAATGCATAGGTATGGGCAACATCCTGGATAGAGCAACAGAATCTGCTCCTTCCAGATGCCCATTTCAGCATGAGACACATTGGTCTGGACCAGAGGCTGGTTTCTACTGTATCCACCCACCCAATGTCTCAGTTTAGTGATGAGCTCCCTGGAGATCCCTGAGGAATGCCATTCTCTGAACTAAGTCTCTGGGTAGCACAAGAAATATTTAGGACAGGTGTGTCCAGCTTTTTGACACATGGCATCAACTACAAAGTTCATTCTTGAGGGCAGCCCTGTTAGGTTACAAAAACAAAACAAAACAAAAACTTATAATAATTTACAATTTTGTCTTGTGGTGCATTCCTAGCTGTCATGGGGTGCACACAGTCTGTGGGATGAAGGCTAGACAAGCTGATTCAGGATATCTATTTTTTTTTTTAAATTATTCTAAATTTGAAAACATTAAGTAAAAGTATTAACCAGTGATGCTCTCTGCAAGGTGGACTCTGGCTTAGTCAATCAGACTGCATGTCTCTATTGCAGGCTAAGCAGCAGTTTGTTGAAGGGAGACTGGGACTGTTAGTATATAAGCGGCGCTAGGAACACGTCCCGAACATAACAAGACCACGGAAGAGTTTTATTAAAGAAGATAGAGGTGACAGGCCTGTGTGAAACACACATGGGGAGAGAGAGAGACAGAGAGAGACTGAGAGCCTCGCGCAAGATGGCGCCGGCTTTTTAAAGGTTGGGCCGCGCATGCATACAGGGACTCCTGTGAGTACTCCACGCATGCGTGTAAATTACATGGCTGCACGCGCGCTTTACGCAACCACGTAAGGCCACAGAGTCCCGGTCCCGTGAGATGTCTGACCCGGAGATGGCTATTCTACACCGGAAATAGTTAGGCGGTCCGCCAGGCAAGCCCAACCGTGTAATTGTCTATCATTCCCGACTCTCATGTTTTTTAAAAAGAAAAACAATGTGGATAGATGGGTATGGGACGCCGTTTCTCTCAAAGACTGCTTTAGGCTGAATGGTGGACGTTGATTGGTTTTGGGGGGGAGATGGGGAAGCCGTCTCCTGAAGTTTTGGGATGAAATCCTGTAGCTGTGTCCATCTTCCAAGGTGTGGCTGATCCTAGGATGAGATCCTGCAGCTGTCTGTCCTCCATGGTGTGGCTGGGAACCTTCTATCTGACAAAACACTGGTGACATAAAAGCTTAGACAAAAGATTCATTATTATTTTGTTTTTGGAGTTGACATTTAGCTGAGGTAGATCTGGCCTGTCCAGATGGAGACATGTTAAAGGTGGCTGTGATGTTTGAGTACTCTGGTTGTTTTTTTTTTTACCTGAGACAAGCCTCATTTGAGGTGGTTTATTTAAGGCACCTGTTTGTTTTGCTACTTTAGCGTTTGGGAAACACAGGTGATCAGTTACTGAGTATTGAACAGTGACAAACTGTTATATCCTTACCGCCTGGATATTTTTACGGTCCCTTTTGCCTCCGGCTCTATGTGGCCCTAGTTGGGAAATTCCTCTGGAATTGGTGACAAGGCAATGGATCCTGGTGTCCTCTGGAGCTTGAAAGTGGAAGAGAACTTTTTTTTTTTTTTTTTTTATTAGATACAAGGCAAAGATCGTGGCCCTGTCTGTATGCATATGAGAAACACAGACGGTAACTTTGAAATGAGACAATGAGCTCTTATCTGAAAGTACAATTAAATCTGGTGAGGGAAGTAAGGCTGTCCTCTGTTCCCAACAATAGGAGGAGTGACATCCTAAACTCCCAGGACTGAGTCAATGGCTCTGGTGTCCAGAAGGAATGAAACTGATCGCTTCCCTGCTGAGTTCTGGGTTCCCTGCTGTGTCTGTAGCCAAGCCTAGGTTTGCTGGAGGTCTTAGCTTGCTGTACCCATGCGTCTTGGTGCCTGGGGGGCAGTCAGCTGACTGGTTGTCTTTCTAGGCAGCACAAGGACAAGGCTGTTGATGGGCAGGGCATTTGCTAGCCCATGGCCTTTTTTATTTAAAACAGGGACCCAACAGCTTTCAGGAGTCAGCTTTCAGGAGTCAGCGAGTGCCAGCATTTGGCAATTTCGGGCTTTTTTTTTTCCTGACACACCTTAAATGCCACAGATGACTCTTTTGCCCATGGGGTCAGGAGCCTTGTTCTCCAGATACTTAACTTTTAGCCGGGAACAAGAGATGGATTTTACTCTATGTCCTGAATTTTTCCTGACGATTGATGGCTTAAGGACAGCTTTTGGAAGGATCTGCCAGTAGGCAGACTGTAAACCGATCCTTTGGAAGACTTGCTTGAGGCTATAAGCTGATTTCTTTTGGCTTAGGAGCCATCCCGATTATTGTAAACTTAATTGTTTAGATCTCAGCTATTTTTAGACCCGTCTGTGATTCTCAAGGCAGTTTGAGAATGAGTGGGTGGAGTTAGGGTGGGGGTGGAGTTAAGTGAGTTAGGGCAATTCTTAGGAACCGCCCAAGCCTGCGCATTTGAGCCCGCCCACCAATGGCGCGAAAGTCAGACAGAGGTTACACGTGGCAGACGCCTTAGTGGGAAAGGAAAGGGTTTAGCGCTTTAGCAGAAAGTTTGGAGATGAAGCAACTCTTATTTTCACGTTTACTGGCTGAAGTACCTGCCACATTGTTATGTGGTCAGGTTTACCGGTACCGCAAAGCTGTTAAGCGGCCATATTTACCGGTACCGCCCCATCCGCCAAAGTAAGTGGGTGGTAAATGCCCTCTGTCCCATGGCTGTAACTGAGTGGAAAATAAAAAATTAAAATAACAAACCGGGATCAGACTTCAACTCAGGCGTCCTGAGAATGAAGTAAGATCTAAGCTCAGCTAAGAGCTGCAACAGTGCTGCCGTGGATCCACCCGGTAGACCCAGACGCCATTCTTGCTCCGAGCAAAAATGTGCCTGCCAATGCCAGCACAGCCTGGACAACCCCCGGGATTGTCTGTCGTAAACATATAGCTCAGATTTCAGCCATTAGAACATCAGACTCAGTGTGAAAAAACGTGGCAGTATCAATAATGGAAAGCTACGCTTCTCGTGGCTGGCCACCACCTGCGGCAGCCAGCTGGAGGTGCGTGCTGGTTGGCGGAAGAATCACAAGCCATGGTTACCTTTTTAGAGCTTTTAGAGAGAGAGAAAGCTAAGATAAAGAGCAACTCTTTCCATTTGTCTGTTCGCTGGTCAGAATTAGATAACTCCCGTAAAAGATTGGGATTTTTTTGTTATTTTTTAAAGCATACTTGGGCCGTCTCTCAGTACAGAGACGGATAAGCTTAGGAATCTGTAAGTAGGGCTGATCAAGTTGGAAAACTTATTTCCCATGTCTGCAGCGGAGAGACAAAAACGAAAAATAAACATGATCTGGAGCCAAGACCTCCCGGAGGTCTGGACAGATCTCGGGCACAAGCCGCCTTATCAACTCATCAGCTGATAAGCGGGGGGGGGGGGGGGGGGGGGGGGGGGGCGCTCTGTGTGAAGCAAGGTCTCCCCAGGAGCCCTCAACGCCCAGCCACCCCATCGGGTGCGAAGAATGTGCCGGCTTCACACAGCCCCCAGGACGCACCTGACGGTGGTGGTCCCTTTACAAAATATCTCGAGCTGCAGACGTGGGAGGTGGCTGGAAATCCGGGCCCGCAATGGGGGCCAGCGGTAGCCAGTAAAGAAAAGGGGAAAACTCACCAATCAGTAGCGGTGTTGCATGCGGATCTGTGCGACCAGGCTAATGGAGAGTGGTCTGTCGCGAACGGAGCAGAGTTCCCGGTGTGTGTAGCGAGTTTACGTTCCGGTTCCCGGGTTTCCAGGCACAGAGTGCCCGGAAGCGCCCGTTTTCGCACGGCACCAATGTTAGTCACCTCTATCCTCTTTAATAAAACTCTTCCGTGGTCTTGTCATGTTCGGGACGTGTTCCTAGCGCCGCTTATATACTAACAGGGACCTCATGGAGAAAGGTGCAATGGTGCACCCCAGTGGGGTCTATTTTCATTCTAATAACATTACACCCTGAGAACTGGGTGGACGTTGTTTTCTAGGTATAGTAGCTCTTCCAAATACAAATGCTTGAAGCACTCCTACAATGACGCTGATAAACCCAAAGTAATTCTAGGAATGGCAGCACTGCTCAGCAAGAACATAAGACGCCACATTCATGTGAGTGCTAGCCAGCAGTTACATGACTGTGTGGAGAGAATAAAAATTAAAAGGTTCAACTTAAAACAATAAATGGGGTTAGGAATGTAGCTCAGTGCTGAAGTGCTTGCCTAGCATGCACAGGACCCTGAAGTTGATTACTAGAAACACACACACACACACACACACACACACACACACACACACACACACACAGAGAGAGAGAGAGAGAGACAGAGACAGAGACAGAGACAGAGACAGAAAGAGACAGCGAGAGACAGAGAGACAGAGAAAGGGGAGATTTTCATGGTATTTATATGAAATATTGACTTATATTTGTTATCATGAATGACAAATATTGATGTACAGGATTAAATAGGCCTGAGACTTGATCTAACAATTCTCTTCGTAGTGAGACTCTCAATAGTGAAGCATTCTGAACGGGCAAAGTCTTCAGACAGACCACACTTACCTGGTTCCTTCAAAAGTCACAGATCTTTTAAGAGTAAAAATCCATTCATTTGTTTTTCTTGCCTTATTTCTCTAGCAGTATAAAAAAACAATTTGAGATTTTTGTTTGTTTGTTTTAGGAAACTCTCCCCGCTACTGCAACATAAATGGTGGAATCTTCCATTCAAGCCACACAGTACCAGATCAGAATACATAATCTTCCCATCCAAATTTCTGTTGAAAGATGTGCAGACATTTGTCCTGAAGACTTGAGGGAGGAGATATTACATCAAATGCAACATAGGAGGGTTACTGCAGCTCTGGACAAGAGGCTCTCACTGTATGACTTTTATTGTATGTCATATTACCTCCCAATGATGAAGTATATGAAACAATTATGTTACTTAGTGTTCGAGTAACACTATGCACAAAAAATGTAACTCCAGTCTGAGTAGTGTTTTAGATTAAAGAATACCATCTGATGGATGTGTGGGGGCAACCACTTTATTGGAGAAAAATGATTCATAAAAGTGGCCACACAGGGAGTGTGCTACAAGAAATTTCATTTATTGTGATTTACAGTAAGAGGCTGAACACAGAAAAGGAAACCAGAGATTTACAAGCACAACAGACACCACCAATACTGTTAATTCTATCAAAAAGCAAGACCTTTACTATGTAGTGATATTCCCCTCCCCAGCCTGAGTGAAATTCAGGGTGACTGAGGACTTATTATGACCTCACAGTTTCACTGCTTAATTTGGTGTACCACCCTCAGAGGTCCTTCAGTGAGCTGCCGCACCTTCTCAAGACCATTGCGACCACGGTGGGCAAGGGACACCTGGCTGTGGAAATACCATGACATCCCATGATCCACAACCATTTACTTAAATACCCTGACCCTGAAATACAATGTCCAGCAGACAGGAAGCTGCAAAACAGCATCGCATGTGGGCACATGCTGGGCTTTGTTCTGTGACACCAAGATAAGGACCAATGAGAAGGCCATATAGCTGACATTTTTAAAATGCAAAACCTAATTGTCACTTTATGTAACTGTGGTTTTACTAGGTACCAGAATGCTTTTCTGAAGAAACTTGAGCTCTGGAGCATAAGCTTTTAAAAGCAAATGTTTGGAAATGTCTCTGGCTTTTTTTTTTTTTTTTTAATATGACTGCTTTAAAATTTTTGTTTCTGTTGTGAAACACTCATATTTGTGCCTTCTACAAAGCTAAGAAATAACTGTATAGTTATTTAAAAATATTATAAGTGGAACGTTTCACTGATGTTGGTTGTTGTTTTTGTCCAGTTTTGTGAGGCAGGGTTTTGCTCTATAGCCCTGGCTGGCCCAGGACTTGTGGCAATATCCTCTTGCTCTGGTCTCCTAGGTGTGAGGATTGCAGGCATGCACCACCATGCCTGGCTTTTCAATACTTTTCAAGTAACTTTTTAACGTACTAGTTAAAACAGCCAACAAAGCTTTGCTTAGTTGGTAGGTGTATTTCAAACAACAACATGATGCTAGGCAGGCAGCTGATACTGTGGTCCTTCCATGAGGTGATGTGGTTTTGTGAGCTCTCTTCCTCTGCCCTGAGAGACAAGGCAGCCAAAGTTCAGAGCATCCCTCCCTCCTTCCTACAGGTCCTTCTTGCCGTCACACTGAGACCGACTCCTTACATCCTTATACCCTTCTGGAAGCGTGCTTTGTGACTTCAGTGCTCATCTGAAATGTTCACCCCTCACACTGGCCCCAGTCTCTTTCCATTCACATGCAATGGTCTCACTTTCCTCCCAGTTCTGCTTTATCCTTTCAAGGCTCCACTGGATCTCAACAGGTTTTCATTCCAGATTGTTTCTTTATTACTGTCACTGCCAGCTGAATGAGCTTTTCTGAGGCTGCAGAGTCATGGAGGATGGTATTGAAGGATTTTTTTTTCAGTTGGGGGCTTGCTCTTAGCAATAGCTGGACCACAACCCGCATCATCCTTGGAATACTGCGATCGCCTCATCCTACCCTCGGATCCACTTTTCTGTAATCCCACAGCACCCCTTCGTTATTCGGCACTCTCTTTCCCTTGGTCTCTCCTTGTCCATGTTAGCATTGCGTCCCTCTGTTGCTTTGCTGGCTTCCCTTCTTACTAATACTTACTGCAGAGGCTCCTCATGCACATGGCTGAATAAAGGCATGCCTTGCTCTGTGATGCTAGAGGCAACATCGGGGAGACAGAGATGTACATTCTTACCAATGTGTCTGAATCGGTGAACTTCTAGTCAATTTGCATGAAAAACTGTACTCAATGATAAAATTGGCAATAAAAGATATTAAAGAAATATAAAATACAATGGCTTACAAAATATAGCCAATCTCATTTTGCTTGGTAAGAAGAAAAAGCTAAGAACGCAACTCTGAGTGTGAGGTTAGAGAGCCCAGGAACCAGGATCTCCAAAGGTCGCAGAAGAACATTATTTTCAAATGTTGGAAGGGGTGAGATAGTAAATTCTGAAGGATTCCCAGGAAACCTATGCTTGAGTGCTGATGGAAGCTCTCTTCAGAGCTAGAGACCTAATGTCCTAAATGCTCTCCAGGGAGAGTTGGTCCAGCATACCACAGTACTGGGACAACACTAGAGCGCAGCAGGTATACTGCAGCAGAGCATGGTGTCAAAGGACTGTGCTGAGTAGCAGCAACAGGGTCACCTACTGCATGTCTATGTCTCAGAAAGACAGAGCTGCAATTCAGGACTCTGGCACATGACTCCAGAAGTTGGGAACAAGAGAAAGAATGCCTCAGGGGGCCAGCAGTGGGGACATGGGTGACGGGATAGCTCTCCATGTTGGTTATGTGGTGGTGACCACATTGGCTCATACATGTTCTAGAATTCACATGCATATTTAAAAATAAAAACACCAATGGATGCTAAAGCAATTAAAAAATAGTAATGAGGGGGAAAAAGCATCCAAAATGCAAACTTTCCCATTCAGATATTTATGAAATAGTGCAAAAACCTGAGAGAATAGAAAGCCAAAAGAAATCACTAATTAGAGCTAATGAGAAAACAGAGCTCCCAATTAGCAGTGATTTCTTTAAAAATAACATTTAAAGGGTATATTATTTGTTACCAGCAAACTTAAAGCAAAATATAGCAAAGTAATCTTATAGTCCTCCAAAATCAAACACTTAATAAATCAATATATATATTTGAAAGTACATGTGCTCGAACATCAGCCAGGGTCCTCGGGGCCTCTGGATCTGACCACAGGGTCAGAACACTTCTCATCTCAGCTCTTCAGTTCCCAAATTCTATTATTCTGCCCTTTCCCTCCTGTGACTGTAAAGCAATGAATGATTTATCCGTTTGAATCCTATGAAAATTGCTTCTTATTTTACAGTACTACAAAAGTGCTGTCTGGCTTTCTATCCTTTAAAGAGCCTTTCCTCCAAAGATGCTATTTTCCAACATCAGCTTTATTCCTCAAAGAGTCCCTCTTCTCACTGCCAATCTCATTGAGGCTGGCAAACTTTCTTCTTTCCCTTTGGGATGAAGCAGAGCTTAATTCATCTCAGACAATATTTGGTATGTGGCAGCCATGGTTCCTGGCATCCCATCACACTTGGATTTGCAATACAGAGCCTCTACATACTCCAGGTATTTGAGATGGGGTAAAAAAAAAAATTCAGAATGTCTACAGGGAGACAAAATAAAAATCTCAAAATGTTTAGTAAGATGGTGGGTTCCCCTCCATTCTGAAGTGCTTAGTTTCAAATGAACAAAATGCCTATTATAAAATTAATTTGGATTATCTATGCCAAGCTTTCTACTATACATACATATGCATATTGTTTGGGCATAGGAGGAGGAGACATCAGCTCTAAAATCTCTACTGGAGATGCACATGGTTCTTCAACAGTCCTGTGGTATCGATGTAATGTCCCTTCTCCAGTACCAGGGTAAATTAGTGTTAAGGAAAGACCACGCTTGAGGGACAGATCTCTACAGACAGCAGAGCTTGCAGTCAGAGGGTAAAGCTTGACATGACCAGGGAGGTGGAATAAGGAGAATCATGCGGTCCCTGGGTTGCAGAACAAGTTCAAGGGTGGAGCCACAGGTAAACTGCCTGTGCTCTAGAATATGCATACTCCCCACGCTCATGCAAGCAACCCTAATTAATCACAGTGGGCAATGAACAATTAGGTCATTTGTAAAAGGCAATTGATAAATATGTAATTTAACTCAAAGCAAAACATGCAACACAACATTTAGTGTTCATTTAATGAGTAAATGAGGTTATATGTGTAAAGATAGCCCAAATTTTCTGCTTTGGAGGCAGCATCCTTACCATTTAAGAGGTTGTGAATTCTAGAATTAGAATTGCAATTTGTTTCTTTGGTAGGTCCCATTTATATGTATGGTGTTTGATAGAGAATTACATGTACACATAGTTGGGCTTGCCCGGCGGACCGCCTAACTATTTCCAGTTCAGAATAGCCATCTCCAGGTCAGACATCTCGCGGGACCGGGACTCTGTGGCTTTATGTGGTTGCGTAAAGCGCGTGCAGCCATATAATCTATGCGCATGCATGGTGGAGTACCCACACGAGTTCCAGTACGCATGCACGGCCCAACCTTTAAAAAGCCGGTGCCATCTTGCATGAGTCTCTCTGCCCCCCCCCCCACCCCACCCCGCTTGTCTCCTTACCCATGTGTGTTTCACACAGGCCTGTCACCTCTATCCTCTTTAATAAAACTCTTCTGTGGTGTTGTCGTGTTCGGGACATGTTCCTAGCACCGCTTAAATACTAACATTGGTGCCATGCGGGAACGGGTGCTTCCGGGCGCTCTGCGCCTGGAAATCCGGGCACCGGGACTGAAACTGCGCTGCACACACCGGGAACTCTGCTCCGTTCACGACAGATCACTCTCCATTAGCCTGGTCGCACAAACCCACATGCAACACCACTACTGATTGGTGAGTTTTCCCCTTTTCTTTACTGGCTACCGCTGGCCCCCATTGCGGGCCCAGATTTCCAGCCACCTCCCACGTCTGCAGCTTGAGATATTTCGTGAAGGGACCACCACCGTCAGCTGTGTCCTGAGGCTGTGTGAAGCCCACATGTTCTTTGTGCGGGCATTGAGGGCTCCCGGGGAGCCCTTGCCTCACACAGTGGTGGGCCCCCACTTATCGGCTGACGAGCTGATAAGGTGGCTTGTGCCCGAGATCCACTAGACCTCCGGGAGGTATTAGCTCCAGATCATGTTTATTTTTCGTTTTTGTCTCTCCACTGCAGACATGGGAAATAAGGCTTCCAACTCGATCAGCCCTACTTAAAGATTCCTAAGCTTATCCGTCTCTGTACTGAGAGATGGCCCAAGTATGCTTTAAAAAATAACAAAAAATCCCAATCTTTTATGGGAGTTATCTAATTCTGACCAGCGAACAGGCAAATGGAAAGAGTTGCTCTTTATCTTAGCTTTCTCTCTCTCTAAAAGCTCTAAAAAGGTAACCATGGCTTGTGATTCTTCTGCCAACCAGCACGCACCTCCAGCTGACTGCCGCGGGTGGTGGCCAGCCACGAGAAGCGCGGCTTTCCATTATTGATACCACCATGATTTTTCACAATAAGTCTGCTGTTCTAATGGCTGAAATCTTAGCTATATGTTTGTGAGGGACAATCCCGGGGGTTGTCCAGGCTGTGCTGGCAAGGCAGGCACATTTTTGCTCAGAGCAAAAATGGCATCTAGGATCTACCAGGTGGACCCATGGCAGCACAGTCGCAGCCTCCCATCCCTTGACGAAAGTGGGGGGGGGCACTTGAGCTGATCTTAGATCTTACTTCATTCTCAGGACGCCTGAGTTGAAGTCTGATCCCGGTTTGTTATTTTAATTTTTTTATTTTCCACTCAGCTACAGCCATGGGACAGAGGGCAGATACCACCCACTTACATTGGCGGATGGGGCGGGTACTGGTAAATCTGGCCGCTTAACAGCTTTGCAGTACTGGTAAACCTGACTGCATAACAGTGTGGCAGGTACTTCAGCCAGCAAACAGAAAAATAAGAGTTGCTTCATCTTCAAGCTTTCTGCTAAAGCTCTAAACCCTTTCTTTCCTTTCCCACTAAGGCTTCTGCCACTTGTAACCTTTTCTGTCTGACTTTCGCGCCGGTGGTGGGCGGGCTCAAATGCATGGGCTTGGGCGTTTTCTAAGACTCGCCCTAACTCACCTTAACTCCACCCACTCATTCTCAAACTGCCTTGAGAACCACAGACGGGTCTAAAAGCAGCTGAGATCTAAACAATTAAGTTTACAATAATCAGGTTGGCTCCTAAGCCAAAAGAAATCAGTTTATAGCCTCAAGCAAGTCTTCCAAAGGATCGGTTTACAGTCTGCCTACTGGCAGATCTTCCAAAAGCTGTCCTTAAGCCACCAATCGTCAGGAAAAATTCAGGACACAGAGTAAAATCTGTCTCTTATTCCTGGCTAAAGTTAAATATCTGGAGAACAAGGCTCCTGACCCTACGGGCAAAAGAGTCATCTGTGGCGGTTAAGGTATGCCAGGAAAGAAAAGCCTGAAAACGAAATTGCCAAATGCTGGCACTCACTGACTCCCAAAAGCTGTTGGGTCCCTGTTTTAAATGAAAAAGGCCACGGGCTAGCGAATGCCCTGCCCATCAACAGCCTTGTCCTTGTGCTGCCTAGAAAGACAACCAGTCAGCTGACTGCCCCCAGGCACCAAGATGCATGGGTACATCAAGCTAAGACCTCCAGCAAACCTAGGCTTGGCTACAGACACAGCAGGGAACCCAGAACTCAACAGGGAAGCGATCAGTTTCTTTCCTTCTGGACACCAGAGCCATTGACTCAGTCCTGGGAATTTTAGGATGTCACTCCTCCTTTCTATTGTCAGGGAACAGAGGACAGCCTTACTTACCTCACCAGATTTAATTGTACTTTCAGAGTTACTTAATGAGAAAGATTTCCAACTAAGAGCTCATTGTCTCATTTCAAAGTTACCACCTGTGTTTCTCATGTGCATACAGACGGCCATGATCTTTGCCTTGTCCCTAATTCAAAAAAATAAGTTCTCTTCCACTCTCAAGCTCCAAAGGACACCAGGATCCATTGCCTTGTCACCAATTCCAGAGGAATAAGGTATCACCCTTTCCCAACTAGGGCCATATAGAGCCGGAGGCAAAAGGGACCATCAAAATATCCAGGCGATAAGGATATAACAATCTATCACTGTTCAGTACTCAACAACTGATCACCTGTATATCCCAAATGCTAAACTAACAAAACAAGCAGGTGCCTTAAATAAACCACCTCGAATAAGGCTTGTCTCAGATAAAAATTAAGGAGAGTACTAAAACATCACAGCCACCTTTTTAACATGTCTCCACCCAGACAGGCCAGATCTACCTCAGATAAATGTCAGCTCCAAAAACAAAATAATAATGAGTCTTTTGTCTAAGCTTTTTATGTCGCCAGTGTTTTGTCAGATATAAGGTTCCCAGCCACACCATGGAGCACGGACAGCTGCAGGACTTCATCCTAGGACCAGCCACACCATGGAGGATGAACACAGTTGCAGGACTTCATCCCAGGACTTCAGGCAGCTTCCCCATCTCCCCCCAAGAACCAGTCAACATCCACCATTCAGCCTGAAGCAGTCTTTGAGAGAAACGTCGTCCCATACCCATCTATCCACATTTTTTTTCTTTTTTAAAACATGAGAGTCAGGAATGATAGAGAATTACATGTACACATGGTTGGGCTTGCCCGGCGGACCGCCTAACTATTTCTGGTTCAGAATAGCCATCTCCGGGTCAGACATCTCGCGGGACTTTGTGGCGCGCACACAGACATGTAATCTACGCGAATGCGTGGAGTACCCACAGGAGTTCTCCTGTATGCATGCATGGCCCAACCTTTAAAAAGCCGGTGCCATCTTGCATGAGTCTCTCTCTCCCACCCCCCCCCATCTCCTTACCCACATGTGTTTCACACAGGCCTGTCACCTCTATCCTCTTTAATAAAACTCTTCTGTGGTGTTGTCGTGTTCGGGACGTGTTCCTAGCGCTGCTTAAATACTAACAGTGTTTTCTGAAAAAGGCTACTTTAGGGAGTACATTCAAGTTATGCGGATATTGCATGGGGAAACCTCTACATGCAGGTATTTATGACTGAATTGGTTCCTCTCACACTGATAACAGACCAGCGGTGTGACTTCAAGTTGCCACAACAATGCATGCTCGCTTGTCTTACTCATTTAAATCTTGTGATCATTTTCTTACCAACATGATGCTGAGAACACTAGCTTCTTGGATCTTATATCTCCTCTGACCTCTAGGTTTCCAGTTCTCTTTTTCTGCAGCAGAAGGAGAAGACAGAGTGCAGAGGAGTACATCCTTCCCAGAGAGCTGGCTACAGGGGCATTGATCATGCTTCAGCTTGCATCCAATGGGCCTGAACTTGTCATTTGACCTCACAGTGATGGATGAAGGGACCTGGGCAGTGCAGTATCTGGCTCCTAAATAAGTGACCATCTGATTGTGCTAAGAACATGGTCCTATTAGGGGTGAGCAACCGTCTACAGTGTACCACTCACACACCTTACACTTACAGAGGTGGATCTGTGCTGTGAAATCAAGGTTTCCTGTTAGTCCAAGCTGGCATGTCAATGAAGGGAAACATTAGTTTCAAAGGAGCTGAAGCTCAGAGGATGAAAGACAGAAAAGGCCTACCTCATGGGACAAGAGATTTAGTTGAACATGGCCTTGAAGAGGAGGAGAGACATCTAGAGATACCCTGAAGTTAATTGAACAGACCTCCCCTAACTGAAGACCAGCTATAAAATGCACAGAAATTCTGAGATCAGAGGGAGCCTGGCAGTTCCTAGTGGCTTTTAGACAGCTAATTTTCCGATGAGTTACCTTCTGCACCTCTTAATGATCGGTCAAGTAATGTGACCTCCAGGATCTGTACCTCTCAGTTGTGTTGTCCAAAGTCTGGGAAGCAAGTGGCTGTCCCCACCTTCAAGGCTGGGCCAGTCAGCAGGGACTGCACAGGCCATGGCAGGATGATCAGGCAAAGTCAAATTTCTCTCTCCCTCCTCCCCTCCCTCCGGTAGGGCAGGAGCAAATGATGCCCCAACACCTGGATTAGTTTATGGAACACACAGAGAAAGCTTGCTGAGCTAGGGACTCATGGGCTGAAGATGCAGGTTATCCCTACACTGTTTATGAATGTGGAGGTGGTGCTGTGGGTGAGGTAGACACATCTCTTGTTTAAGATGTCCCTCTGATTGAGAAGGTGTCTCCACCAGGGATATAAACCTCTTGCAGGCGTTTACCCTTAGAAGGTCTGTCTTACTCCATTCTAAACATGGTTGATTCACGAAGGGGGTGGGGAACAGACAGAATTCCAGATCACAGCAAATGAATATAGAAGGCATTTGGAAAGTGATCACTTCAGTTTTCAAGCAGTCTGTTTCCCACAATGCCATGCTACAGCAAGCTTGCTTCCATTTCCTAGGTGATACCCTCATGGTCTCATTTTCTGGATCAGGATCACTTTCTACTAGGATGCCAGAAAGCCAGGGAACAGAAAATGAAGTGGGTTCCTATGATCTAAGATCAGTTCTTTTTTTTTTTGGAGCTGAGGATCGAACCCAGGGCCTTGCGCTTGCTAGGCAAGCACTCTACCACTGAGCTAAATCCCCAACCCTAAGATCAGTTCTTATCAACCCATCCCAATGGAAACTTAAGTCTGACCAGAAAGTGAGAACTCACACCACTACCAATTGCTGGGTAATTGAAGGTGACAGGAATTAAAACAGTCTATGGATGCACTGAGTCAGTCCTCCAGACTTAAAAGCAGGGGAAAGGGTGTTCTTTAGCCCCAGGAGGGCTGCAGTTCAGCATGAGCCACTGCTCTTCTGCTAGCCTCACAACTGAGATCGCTGATGCCCCTGAGGAACTACAAGGCACAGCTCAAGAGTGGCTTAAAACCATCCTGCTACAAAAGCACATTTCAAAGTAAAAAAGGTACTTTAGGTGATGAGAAATTAAAGCTGAGACACAAGGGAGCCCTGCAAGTTTCTGTTTCCAGCTTCCTGCAGCTCACTGTGTGAATGAAACTGGAGAGATGTCAGAGGCAAGAACAACACTCGGGTTGCCACGTACCTACGAGGGCTTCCAGGTCCGAGAAATGTGAGTCACTTCACAAACTCCAGTTATCTGAAAGGCCTCCGAGAGGTACTTTGTCACACCCCTGAGCACTAGATGTTTCCAAAGGGATTTTCAAGGACTGTAAACTCAAAACCAGAAATCATACGCACGCACACATGCATACACGCACACACATGCACACACTCACGCACACATGCATACACTCATACACATGCACGCACACATGCATACACGCATACACATGCACACACTCACGCACACACATCTTTATAGGGAGAGACAAAGGCATCTTTACTGCCATCATTATTTATAAGCAAAGGCTTAAATGCCTAGGCCAGCTGTGGAGAAAGCAGTTAGTGCTAACTGCATAAACTACAGCTCCGCACAGAGAGACCTATGTCACCACGGGGGAATGTGAGTGGGGAGCACAGCTAGCCCTAAGGAGACAGAGGCCAGTGTGAGCTCTCAAGGTGGATGCCCTTCATGAGTCCATGTCCAGATGTCTTCCATGACTTCTTGGAAAATCTCAGAAAGGATGTGTTTCTGAATCCCCAGTACATTTTCTGGGCTTCCCATGCCTGGATGGCCTCTGACTTTGCCTCATGAAGGGCAGATGCTTGAAGCTTGAAGTCAGGCAAACAATTCAAGTGATATTAATATAAATCTTTGTCATTATGAAGTGCTTTTGTTTTAACAACTGTAAAATAATGGTGACCTAATAAAACTGATCACCACCTAGACCATGCATCTGATGGCAGGAGCAGCAGTTTGTGCAAGATGCTCCAGGTTCCTCCTCTTAATTGTTAGATCTAAGATGGTCTTTCATTAATGACTCCCAGCAAGGGCACTAATGACCCAATGTCACCAGTATTGTGCAGGGTTACTTAATCAATGCAGAGCTACACAATACTGTAGTGACCCTCAGTGATGATCCCAGCCAGAGCAGCACTGACTGTGAAGTGTGGCCACTGGCCTGTCCCTAGGGAGGATCAGTCAGCTCTTTTCTCAGTAAAGAACAAGACATCCGTAATGCATACTGCTGACAGGAAAGAGGGTGCTATTTATAGCAGATACAGGGTGTAGCCCTCACAGGCTGCATCACCATGCTAACTCTCACTATGGCAGGAGGACAAGTGTACTCCAGAAGCCCTTGGACAAGCTCCTTATCTGATCTGAGCCCCAGTCTCCACAGGTGAAGAGACAGCTAGTCAGTCACAGCATCTACCATACAGAGCTACCATACAGGGCTCAAACAAGATCTCTTTACCAAGTGCTGTTGGTGCATGGCAATATCCATTCAACAATCAGGCAATGATGACCGGCATGTCCAGTGCAGGCTACTGGTGAGCAGGAGCCAATGACTTAAGCGTTCAGGGGGAGCTGGATCTTTCTGGACTGGTTACTATGCTGATTCTGAGACTTGCTCCAAATGTTTATGCCTTTCTTCCTAAATTCCATTACTCTAGGAGAATCATGTAACTCACCTCTGCATTGTCGAATGTTTAATTATACTGTATGCCCTAAAGAAGAACACAGTGAACTCCTTCTGGATGAACATATTCAGTCAAAGTTAGACTCATGATTGGTTGGGTACCAGCAGGTTTAGTGTGAGTGGCGCTGTCAGGGGGCAGGTCTACCCATTCTCCATGAGCTCTGCTGCTCACTTCATATTCAGCCACCAGCCCTGCTCCAAGCTGTTGGAATCTGTCTGTCCACCACATGCAATGACTTCCTGTCTGCCCTCTTCTCTCTCTACTCAGACACTACTACTGCTGCTCATTCTAGGCTTGCAGTACTCTCTTAATTCTCTCTCGATTTCCAGTCAGACACCAACTGACTGGAAATTAAGCTTCCTCCATAATAGCTATGAAAACCCCTACATGCACACAAAACTCTTCTGTTGTGCTTCATTATTTCCTAAAACTAACTACAATCAAACTCATCAGGGTGAGATCCAAACCTCTATCTTCATTTTGGTTTCTACCTACTTCCCACAGCTCGTTTCTTTTTAGTGCCTTTTTCAGCTCTCTCTCTCTCTCTCTCTCTCTCTCTCTCTCTCTCTCTCTCTCTCTCTCTCTCTCTCCCCCTTTCTTTTTTGAGTCTTTTCACCATGTAGTCCAGGCTAACCCCATAGAATATGTGTCTTTCCTCTTCCCTCTGCCTCCCTACTCTCTAGTCTCTAGTGTTGGCATTCCAGGTGTGTGCTACCATATCTTAGTTAGCATCTTAAATACTTTCTGATTACAAATGTTTGCTTTGCTCTTATATTTCTCTGCATCCAGGGACATGCTCCCCTGGGGATCTTCACCCTTGATACATTTCTTCTTTGGTGTCCTATGTGAAACTGCACTTTCTTCATGTAAATGCTTCTCAGATAACCTTCTACATGGCTGTGGGTCCTAGTGACTCTTCTTGAATGTGCTTACGAACACAGCCTTGTCAACATCTGGCTTGATGAATTGTTCAAGTTATTATAAAGTGTTATCTATAGGCATCAGAGTATGACTACTGGACAAATGTGCCTCATTACGTGTTACTATATTCACTTACTACTGACATTATTTTCTTCTGTCCCCAAATCTATGTGTTATTTGAGATGGAAAATTTAAAGCCAACTATAAAATCTGAAGTGGTAATAGATGTTATCTCTGAAGACAAAACTACATTTTATGCTATAACAATGCTATTTTATGGGCCACTTATTTGGTGCTATTTTAAAAAACTTTTTATTGATCTTTCCTGTATTTTGTGGCTTTTGTGGCCAGTGAAAACTTTCCAGAGGAAATATAGCTGAGAAGAATGAAAGAAAAAGGTAATGTAGAGCCTCACATTTCCCTGCCACAGCAGGGAAATTTAAAATTGAATGCCAACCCTAGCTATTAAACACACTGATAAAAATCTCCCTCCAACTTCACTAAGCCAGGCAATTTTTCTCTCCTCTCCTCTGGCACAGTAGTCAGCTCGAAGAGGAGGCTGCAGAGATGGCATGAGAAAACAAATGCATTATTCAGCATGGGCTTCAGAGAGCTAGCGCTTGTTCACTGTGCCCTGACTTGCTGGTACCCTGAAGGTAATGATAACATGGGGAGAGATCCATGGTGCATCACCTGAACACCCAACTCCCAGTGCAGCTTCCCAGAGTAGAGAGACTGCACAGCTTGTCTGCTAACAGGTGCTTCCTCCCCAGCAGCTAGCAGGGATGTTGAACCAGTATTTCAATGGAAGTGTAACTAAATGCATTGTCTAAAGAGATGTGTATTTCCTTCCCTCTGACCCTCTGACTATAAAAACAATGATGCCCCAAATATAGGGATATCCCTTGGAATTTCATGATGGGCAAAGGAAAAGGCTAAACCTTGGGACAGGCTAGAGTAGTTTGACTCCCAGAAAGAGGTCATGCTTAGTCCTGACAACTTGTCAGACCACTTGCCTTGTGGGAGACAAGACAGTGGTGGGTCAGTGATGGTCAGGATCACACTTGACTGTGCCACCAGGGTTTGCATATATCTTGCCCTCCACTGAAACATAAACTTCATATCAATACTCAGCAAATGGACAAGGAGTATCACTGGACTTCTCTGTTCCTTCCCAATGTGACCATGATGAATAATCCTGCTTCTCTGCTTTTCAGTGTTCCTTGTCTTTTTAATTGGCCTATTGAGAACAGGTGGCTGAACCTCGCCTCCAGGGCCTTGTAAGGCTCAGGCTGGCACTCTAGAAACTCTGACAACAGAAGTGTAAACTAAAGAGGAAGAGCATGGTGGGGACAAGAAATGCAGTGTGAAAAAAGGCATCCTGGAGAAGTTGAGCGGCAAAGGAGGAATTGCCCAGGCAAATGGATTGGGTAGGACCGAAGGGCATACAATTACTGCTGCTGCTGGGAACCAAGGAGGTCAAGATACTGGAAGCTGCCTTGTTATCAGAATGAGGTGACAATCTACTCCACAGTCCTAGAGAAAAGGGCACAGTGGCGATGAGTCGGCATGATGGCACCATCTGACTGAGGAAGACATAAGATGATGAGAAGATTGAGCTCTCAGATTCATTTGTGAGACTCTAGCCTTGCATTAGAAATGGAAAGGGTTATAGAAGAACCGAGTGTGGTTTTGAATTCTTTTTACACTCTTCCCATGCAGCCTCTGGCTGTGATCACTTTGTCCAGTGGAAGCCCACAGGCTGATAATCTGCCATCTCTGGGCTCATGCTACGAACCTGCAGTTGCCACTTCCTATCTATTGGGACATTCTTCCTGAGTGTTCTGAGCCATGATCCTCCTCATCAGCAGAGGCAAGGGGCTGGTCTCTCATCACAGACTAGAGCAAAATCCATACTTCTCCTCTGTCATTGATACGAGTATCAGACATACAAGCTTCTCTAGCAGCCAGGCACCACCAAGCAGCTAAACTGATGCGTGGAGACTCCACACCCACACCCCACACTACTGTGACGTAAGAACAGTGCTGTGAGTGAGAGGAGCCATATTCTGGGAAGGTTTGATAAGTAGCAACAGATATCTGAAACAAGGCACAGAAGACCAAAATTTCAGAGGCTGAAAGAGGCCATGTGATCATGAACCCTTATTTTCATGCTGCCTGCCTTTTATACTGACTTTAAGATGATATTATCCCTATGACACTTTTCATTGTCCTCCTGCCAAGGGTTCTAAATGCACTTCTTGTTTACGTATATTAGTGTATAATGCTTAAATTTAATGTGGAATAATGGGGAAAACCTTTGTCTTGCTGGACCTATTTTCTGAAAATTTTGTTGATGTTCTAAAGAGCACATGGCATCTTTGAGAGCATAGCCCATCATGTGCATTGCAAAGGACAGGTTCGGCACACTCTCCCTGGGGCAGAGCACACAGTGCATCTCTCCCTTGGGTGGGTGCAGCAGAAGTGAGAAGAATGAAGGAGCCCAGAAAGTCCACCAGTGACCGACGGTTGCCACTCTACTGCTGCTGGCCTTTTCTCTTGCTCTTCTCTGGGTGGTTGGTATTGTCAGAATCTCTAACTCTTGACCATAAAGTTGCTAAACTGTAGCTCAGAGAGAAAATATTCACATCTCTGTCTCCATTGTGCAGGGAGGTCAAGGGTGTGGAGATGACCCCTGCCTGCAGCTCCTTAGGCCTGGAGTTTTAAATCTGAATTGTAAAACACGCTCATATAACATGCTGCAGGATCAGTTTCTTGATCATTCTTGGGATGCTCCAAAAAGATGGACCTGTGTATTTTTCTGTCTTGAGGTCATTTTTCTTCCTCAGGAAGAGGCCACTTTCTTTATGGATGTTAGTGAACGTAAGTATTTAACTGATTCATCATCAAAGTTGTGCCTGTGTTAACAAGAAGTCACAGATGGGGACAGTACATGGCAGATTTTTAAAAGCATTTGCCTTCACACCACATTTTGCTTTAGAAGCGTACATTTCCACCCTCTTTGGTAAGTTATGTAGCTTGTGGTGTATGTAATGTCTTCAAGTTGTATAGACAGAGCTTTTACCATCTCCTATGTCTTCAGTTAAATCAAGACCCAATCTCTGATTATTGATTTCTGCGAAGGATGACTACAGCAAAGTGAGTTGTAAAGAAGCAAAAGGTCCCACAAATGCCCCATAACTCATGCTTGTAATTGATACTTCAAGCTGTCTCACATCAGCCAATTTTCTAGTCAAACTGAATCTGTGAAACTAAACTATTACAAATGAATCGTAATGAGCAATCAGATCAGCCTGGCCGAAGGAGCCCTCTAAATTACAAAGTGTTCCACTTGAAGAAGTTTTATGCCTCCAGAAAGGGCCCTCGTGCACATGAGCGGGTCACAGGTGCCAGGACATCAGGACGGCCACAGCCAACAGCACTTGATTGCTCAGTACTGCTCATCGTGACTCAGGTACACTGCCTTCAGGTCCTTCCCAACAGTTCCCAGGAACAGACCTGCTTACCTTCATTCTGCAGCTGAGGAAGCGGAAGCAGGGACAGCCACCCTCATCCCAGTCACTGTGTGAGAATGCTGTGGCTATTGCGGGTCACACTCCTGATTGCTAATTGGATGTTTCCTGGCTAAGGCTGTGGAGTCTTTGCTGAAGTGGCATGTCACTTTGGCACTGGGCAGAGCTAGCTAAATAGAGTTTAGATAGGGTTTGTTGAGTTGTGGGAAATGTTCATGCTCCTGAAGTCTTAGTTACTAGTTACAATGATTTAGCATCTTGAGGGGCCTTCCCAGGTTATAGTACTATGAAATTTAGGAATACTGAGGCAGTGACCTGGCTGCCATTGCAGGCTTATGCTTGTATATTCTTTGTAATTTTCATGGAAAGCGGGTCTGGCAAAAAGCCCAGAGCAATGTCTAAAACAACTCCCAAATAGTGCAAGTCCAGTGTAACCCAGGATACCTCTGGCTGATGCAAAGTCACAGGTTGAAGTCAAAGGCAAATAGGGGGGAGACTTAAAATTTCCCTGCTTGCAAGTCTTCCTTGAGATGGGCAGCTGGTCTCACAGCTGTCCTTGCTACCTGCAAGGCAGGTGGCATGGCTGTCCTCCGCCTACAGTGGAGGCAGTGGCCATAATGAGGCTTTAGAGTGGGGAGCCACAATAAATCAGCTGCAAATGGCAGATTAGGTTGAAAATATGAAAATTGAGGACAACACTGGCATTTAGTTCTTACTGTCCCTAGTCAACCTGACTAGAAACACCTTCTGCTGGTAGGAATTGCAGAGAACCAGTTAAGTCCATCTTCGTGACAGCCATGAGACATCCCAGCAGAGGACAGACACTTTCCCAAAACTGATCCTAATATCATGCTGAGGGAAATACTGAGGATTATAAAATACTAGATTGTAGCTTTATGCACTTATAAAATATTTACCAGGGGCTCTGACCTTGAGATGAAGGCGATCTAACCAAAGGTGGATGGTGTTTTCCTCTGGGAGCTGGGAATCCACGGAAATACTTAACTTTTAATGTCCATTTCTCCATTTACCAAAAGGGCACGCACCACCTTTATCAACATAAATTCCTCTTGGTGCCTCACCTTTTTCATCAGTCTATTCAGAATATTACCTGGTACTTTTCACTTAGTTCAGAGCCACAAGATGCTTACTGAATGCATACTGTCCATTCCTCTAAGCAATTTATGTTTCCCCCAACTTCTCTACAGATGTGTTTTGAAGGCTGGCTATTTTCCAGACATCGGACTCTGAGTATATTGTAGAATTGAGCACAGGAGGGAATGAATATATTAAAAACACAGATAAATGGAATATTTAAGTGAATTCAGGGAAAGCAGAACAATTTTAAAGCTCAACTTTTCAAGAAAGCCTTCCTGGAAGAGACAGCAGGTAACATGGCCATTCAAAGGGTGGACAGGACTTTGATTTACTGAAATGGAAGTGGAAGGAGCCCACTTAGGGGAACGGGACCAGGAAGGCAGAATGGGGGTCTCTGAGCACACTGACAAAACACAAGCTCAGGTCTGGGCTCACCATCAAATTGAAAAGAGAAATCACACACAGTAAAGTTATTAATAAAAGTCAAAAGGCAACTCAGAGCAGGAGATGTAGATGTATGGCTCAGTGGTGGACCACTTGCCTGTCAAAAACAAGGCCCTGGGTTGGAGCCTTAGCAATGTTAAAAGAAATGAGGACAAGGAAAGGGTCTAGATAGCTGGACAGTGGAAGAGAGAGACATGGCAAACACACTGGGCTCAGAAGGGAACCAAAGCAACTACGTCTGAGGAGGATTCAAAGCAGAGGGCAAAATAAATGCAAGTTGCAGTACAAAAAAGAAGGAGTACTGTCCCGCTCCTCTGTGTCACCCCGGCACGTTGACCCTCTCATGTCATGCCATAGGCTGTCACAGAATCCTCACAATAATTCATCTCCTATTTTCTGAGATGGTCCAGATTTTAAATATTCCTCTCCACTCCTCTAGTAAATAGCCTGTGTTGAAGTTTTGGGATATGGAAATAATAGCATTTGGATGCACAGCTCCACATAGCAGTAAGAATTTGATTTAACCAGACAGAAGGTTCTGAGATGGAAGATACTTGTTTTAAAGCAGACACTAATGAGAATAGTGCTTCTTTATAAACCCATCTTAGCCACTCGGTGTTTAATGCTTTCAAACTAACGGCTTGTTTGTGTTTGTCTGTCTGTCTCTCTCTGTATCTGTCTGTTTCTGTCTGTCTTTGTCTCTCTCTCTCTCTCTGTAGTGCTGGGGAGTTGGACCCAGGGTCTCTGCATGCTAGGCAAGCACTCTACCACTGAGCTATATCATTCCAACCCTTTCAACACGACTTAATATAGAGAAGTGCAGTGATAATGCTTTTCCCCCCTAGAGTTAATTATTTATGGGGCTTCTTAGAATGGCCCCTGCAGCACTCACGGCTTCAGTTCTTGCCCCAGAGAGCTGGCCCTGCAACCAAGCCCAGCAAGCACATTAAGTGATGAATTAGAGCATGTAGTGCTGATACCAGGCTCTTCTCCAAGACACAGAGGCAAATTCCCACATTCCCACATCACTACAGAATATGGAAAGCAGACTTCTCCTCAGATTTGGGGAAAAGTAGAATAGAAGGTGTTCATAAGTGAACATTTGCCCAGGACGCATGTGACATTGGGGACGTATGCCTTTCCAGTACAGCTCTGAAGTGATCCCCTGGCCAGGACTGCTCTAGCACCTACCAGATTTGCAATCAGTATTCCCTAAGGTCCAGATTTCAAAATGTCACATCTTCTGAGGCACCAGTGAGACCTGCCTGGCTCCAAACGTGACGTTGGAAGTGGAGGTCCAGTGGGGTGGCGTGAGGGATACTACATTATTTTCTTTTGAAATTATGGTTCATGATTAAGGAAAAATTATAACCCACATAGGTTTAAACATCCTGCAGGTTGCATATGATTATCTTATTCATCAAAGTAATTGTATTTTTAGACAGAGAGGGGTTTGGAAGTATGGGGGACCATGATCTGTGAGGCAAGAGAAAAGAGCCCGAGGCATGGTGCTAAAGTTCAAGTGCCCCTCTCAGGAGATGCATGGAAACGTTCCTTCCGGCTGGCTCTCCTACACACCAGGGGTGGGGGTGGGGGTGTCATGAACCTCACCTTCAGGGAGCTGCTGACAGCTAAATGAAAACGGAGTGCTGTAAAGGCACATGTGGTCAGAAGTTACTACGCACCCACCATCTAGCTCCAGAGAGAAGCCATGAGGCATCATGGGGAATGTGGTGGGACAGAAGCTCTTGCTCCCCCTCAGAGCAGGCTGCAGCCCTCCTCACGGAATTCCTCTGAAGGCTAACGCTGTGTCAGTGTTCCCTCTGCGGACCTGCTTTCATTGTTTTTAATCTAATGCTCTGGTTGTTAAACCTCGTTGGCCACCAGAAGAAAAGCCACATTCGAATCAAGAAGATGAACATTTCCTGTCTATGGAGAGGATGAGGCTTTGCTGAGTGACAGGAGGAAGGTCAGTAGGTGGCATCTGAACTGACAGGAAGTGGTCACCTACCCCCAGGAACCTCTGACTGGGGAAGGGCCGCAGCTTGGAGGGTGAGTAAACATCAAACGTTGTTTGCTACATTGGCAACCAATTTAGAGACAGAAATAAAGAGCAAAGTAGGGCATATCAACTCACACAGACATACATATATGCACGGTTTGGGTTTGTTTTGTTTTTTTCATATAGGCTCTTGCTGTGGAGCTGAGGCGGGCCTTCAGTTTGCCCTCCTCCTATTAGCTCTCTGAGTACTAGGATTAAAGGTTTGTGCTTCACTGATGATAGACTACAAGGGGCAAAGGGAAATGAGATGGGGTAGGTTTCTTATGAGGAAGGGCAGAGAACTGACAGAGCCACTGAGGAACTCATTCTGTAGACCAGGCTGGCTTTGAACTCAGAGATCCACCTGCCTCTACCTCCGAGTGCTGGGATTAAACGTGTGCGCCGCCCAGATCCTTCAGGTTTTAGTTGACTTGTTACAACTTTAAAGTCTTATGATGATCCATGCTTTATCTTGAACACACACATATTTTTTAGAGGCCTATCAAATCTTAACTATGCCATTTCTGTCCCATTGGGTAAAATGAAGACCCAGGAGTGGTTCAATGTCTCCACCTCTTTTCCTATTTCTTTGCCATTTCTAGATCTTCTATCATTCTTACGTCCTCAAATTTAAAGCATAAGCATTTTGTTCTGTGTCCACAAAGACTGGATGCTTCGTCAAGGAGGACCCCACAACAAGGTCAATTACACCTGCAGAAGTAAATGTGTTCACGGTCCAGGTGAGTTGCACTCACTGAGTGGAACCTTCAGGGGCAGACCCCAATCCCGTGTTACCAAAGCTGGGCCTCTCAGGGTGGAATTTTCCCAAACACAGTTCAGATGACTACAATTCCCAGACTTCGGGTCTTTTGGGTTTATGTGTGGACAGGTTCTGAGCAGGGAGTTTTGTTCATCTTCCTGTCAAACTGCCTTTCTTTGTTCTGCTGACACCATCAGCTTTTAAGGTGTCTTTTCTTTTCATATCTGGCTAGCAACTTTTCTTTCTGGAAATTTCTGTTGTAGCTTCTGTTTTCCTTGTCTTTAAGGTAAACTTTTCCAGGCCTCTCCCATCCTTCCCAGAGAATGCTTTGTGTTCACCCTGAATGGCCTGATCTCTTTGTTGACATCCATTGGCTTTTGCTGGCATCTGTACTGCACAGTGACTATTTTCAGGAAAGGCACACAAATCTCAGAACCCTCCATCTTTGAATGTGATCATACATGTTTACATCCTTCTTAAAAACTCGACTGGGTACGGGATTCTAGATTAAAGACCACTTCTCCTTCTAACTCTGCTGCCTTTTTGCCTGCTCCTGGCATCAGTAATGCACTGCTAGGGGTCAATATGTGGCTTTGTTTGGTTTTGCCTAAGAGGCCATTTGAGGAGACAGGCTGGGATACTGCCCACACCCAAGAGGATGGTGCCCTGTGCTGCATCACCATCTTGGTCAGATGATGAAGAATGTTAATTGCATGACCTTCTTCTGATAGCTTTGAGACAGAGTGATGGAGTTCTAGGGACATGTATGTGCATCTTATTGAGACTTCCTCCATGGTACCTGATTTTGAGTATTGTTACTCTTTTTTTCTTTATTATTATGTGTTTTAAATTTTATACAACAGCCATGGGTTCCCCTGTCCTCCCCCCTCCCGCCCCCACCCCACCTTCCCCCCAGGCCCTCCCCTCCATTCCCATCTCCTCCAGGATCAAGGCACTCCTGGGGATTCATTTAAACCTGGTGGATTCAGTACAGGCAGGTCCTGTCACCTCCTTCCAGACTGAGCAAAGTGTCCCTGTGTAAACCCAAGGTTTCAAACAGCCAGCTCATGCACTAAGAACAGATCCTGGTCCCCCAGAGTGGGTGCCTCCCAAGCAGATCAAGCTATTCAACTGTCTCACTTATCCAGATGGCCTGATCCAGCTGGGGGATCCACAGCCTTTGGTTCATAATGCATGTGCTTCCATTCGATTGGCTATTTGTCCCTGTGCTTCTTGCAATCTTGGATTCAACAATTCACGCTCTTGCAGACCTTCCTCTTTCTCAACAGTTGGACATCTGGAGCTCCACCTGGGGCCTGGCTGAGGATCTCTGCATCCACTTCCATCAGTTATTGGACAAGAGTTCCAGCACGACAGTTAGGGTGTTTAGCCATCTGATCACTAGACTAGGTCAGATCAGGCTTTCTCTCGACCATTGCCAGCAGTCTACAGAGGATGTATCATTGTGGATTTCTTGGGACCTCTCCAGCATTCTGCCTATTCCTGTTCTCATGTGGTCTTCATTTATCATGGTCTGTTATTCCTCGTTCTCCCTTTCTGTTCTTGATCCAGCTGGGATCTCCTGCTCCCCTAAGCTTTCTTTCCCTCAAATCTTGCCCTTCATTACTCCCACTGTTGTCCAGGTTGTTCATGTAGATCTCATCCATTTCTCTGTCATTGGGTGATTCTTGGGTCTTTCCTAGGGTCCCGTTTGCTAGGTAGCCTCCCTGGAGTTGTGTAGCAGTCTAGTCATCTTTGTTTTACATCTAGTATCCTCCTATGAGTGAGTACATACCATGTTCATCCTTCTGAGTCTGGGTTACCTCACTCAGGATGATTTTTTCTAGATCCATCCATTTGCCTGCAAACCTCATGATGTCTTTGTTTTTCTCTGCTGAGTACTACTCCATTGTGTATATGTACCATATTTTCTTTATCCATTCTTCAGTTGAAGGGCATCTAGGTTGTTTCGAGGTTCTGGCTATTACAAACAAAGCTGATACAAACAAAGCTGAGCAAATGCCCTTGTGGTATGATTGAGCATTCCTTGTGTATATGTCCAAGAGTGCTATAGCTGGGTCTTGGGGGAGATGGATTCCCAATTTTCTAAGGAAGCGCCATATTGATTTCCAAAGTGGCTGTACAAGCTTGCATTCCCACCAGCAGTGGAGGAGAGTTCCCCTTGCTCCACATCCTCTCCAGCATAAGCTGTCTTCTGTGCTTTTGATCTTAGCCATTCTGACAGGTGTAAGGTGGTATCTCAGAGTCGTTTTGATTTGCATTTCCCAGATAATTAGGGATGTTGAGCAATTCCTTAAATGTCTTTCAGCCATTTGAACTTCCTCTGTGGAGAATTCTCTGTTTAGTTCTATATTCCATTTCTTAATTGGACTGTTGGGCATTTTGATGTCTAATTTCTTGAGTTCTTTACATATTCTGGATATCAGCCCTCTGCCAGATGTGGGGTTGGTGAAGAACTTTTCCCATTCTGTAGGCTGTCACTTTGTTTTATTGACGGTGTCCTTTGCTCTACAAAAGCTTCTCAGTTTCAACAGGTCCCATTGATTGATTGTTTCTCTCAGTGTCTGTGCTACTGGTGTTATATTTAGAAAGTGATCTCCAGTGCCAATGTGTTCAAGGGTACTTTCTACTTTCTCTACTATCAGGTTCAGAGTAGCTGGATTTATGTTGAAGTCTTTGATCCACTTGGATTTAAGTTTTGTGCACGGTGACAGATATGGATCTATTTGCAGCCTTCTATACATTGACATCCAGTTATGCCAGCACCATATGTTGAAGATGCTTTCTCCTTTCCATTGTACATTTTTGCCTTCTTTGTAAAAAATTATATGTTCATAGGTGTGTGGGTTAATGCCAGGGTCTTCAATTCGATTCCATTGGTCTACATGTTGGTTTTTATGTCAGTACCAAGCTGTTTTTATTACAGTAGCTCTATAGTAGAGCTTGAGGTCGGGGATTGTGATGCCTCCAGAGGTTGTTTTATTGTACAGGATTCTTTTGGCTATCCTGGGTTTTTTGTTTTTCCATATGAAGTTGAGTATTATTCTTTCCAGATCTGTGAAGAATTGTGTTGGTAATTTTATGGGAATTGCATTGAATCTGTAGATTGCTTTTGGTAAGATCGCCATTTTTACTATGTTAATCCTGCCTATCCATGAGCATGGGAGATCTTTCCATTTTCTGACATCTTCAATTTCTTTTTTCAGGGACTTAAAGTTCTTGTCATATAGGTCCTTCACATGCTTAGTTAGAGTAACCCCAAGGTATTTTATATCATTTCTGGCTATTGTAAAGGGTGATGTATCTCTGATTTCCTTCTCAGCCTGTTTGTCTACTGTATATAGGAGGGCTACTGATTTTTTTTTTGAGTTGATCTTGTATCCTGCAATGTTGCTGAAGGTTTTTATTAGCTGTATCAGTTCCTTGGTTGGATTTTTGGGGTCACTCATGTATACTAACATGTCATCTGCAAATAGAGAGAACTTGACTTCTTCCTTTCCAATTTGTATCCCCTTAATCTCTTTATGTTGTCTTATAGCTTTGGCTAGAACTTCAAGTACTATATTGACTAAGTATGGGGAGAGGGGACAGCCTTGCCTTGTTCCTGATTTTAGTGGTATTGCTTTGAGTTTCTCTCCAATTAATTTGATGTTGGCTGTTGGCTTGCTGTAGATTGTCTTTATTATGTTTAGGTATGTTCCCTGTATTCCTGATCACTCCAAGACCTTTATCATGAAGGGGTGTTGGATTTTGTCAAGTGCCTTTTCTGCATCTAGTGAGATGATCATGTGGTTTTTTTTCTTTGTGTTTGTTTATATGGTGTATTACATTGATGGACTTTCATATGTTGAACCACCCTTGCATCCCTGGGATGAAGCCTACTTGATCATGGTGGATAATTGTTTTGATGTGTTCTTGGAGTCTGTTTGCCAGAATTTTATTGAGTATTTTTGCATCAATGTTCATGAGGGAGATTAGTCTGTAGTTCTCTTTCTTAGTTGCATCTCTGTTTGGGTTAACAATCAGGGTAATGGTAGCCTCATAGAAGGTGTTTCATAATATACCTTCTGCTTCTATTGTGTGGAACAATTTAAAGAGTATTGGTATTAAGTTCTCTTTGAAGATCTGGTAGAATTCTGCAGTGAAACCATTAGGTCCAGGGCTTTTTTTGGTTGGGAGACTTTTAATGACTGATTCTATTTCCTTAGGGGTTATTGGACTATTTAAATGTTTTATCTGGTCTTGATTTAACTTAGGTATGTGGTAACTATCCAGGAAATTATCCATTCCTTTTAGATTTTCCAGTTTTGTGGAGTAGAGGTTTTTGAAGTATGACCTGATGATTCTCTGGATTTCCTCATTGTCTGTTGTTATGTCCCCCTTTTCATTTCTAATTTTGTTAATTTGGATGCTCTCTCTCTGTCTTTTGGTTTAGTTTAGATAAGGGCTTGTCTATCTTGTTGATCTTCTCAAAGAACCAATTCTTTGTTTCATTAATCCTTTGTATTGTTCTCTTTATTTCTATTTTATTGATTTCATCTCTCAATTTGATAATTTCTTGGCGTCTGTTCCTTCTGGGAGACTTTACTTCTTCCTGTTCAAGGGCTTTCAGGTGTGCTCTCAAGTCACTAGCATGAGATTTCTCCAGCTTCTTTATGTGGGCATTCAGTGCTATGAATTTCCCTCTTAGCACTGCTTTCATAGTATCCCATAATTTTGGGTATGTGGTATATTCGTTTTCATTGATCTCTAGGAAGTCTTTAATTTCTTTCTTTATTTCTTCCTTAACCCATTGGTGATTCAGTTGAGCATTATTCAGTTTCCATGACATTTTAGGTTTTCTGTAGTTTTTTGTGTTGTTGAAATCTAACTTTAAACCATGGTGGTCTGATAGAACACAGGAGGTTATTCCAATTATTTTGCATCTGTTGAGATTTGCTTTGTGGCCAAGTATGTGGTCAATTTTAGAGAAGGTTCCATGGGGTGCTGAGAAGAAGGTATATTCTTTTTTGTTCGGGTGGAATGTTCTGTAGATATCGATTAAGTCCATTTGAGCCATAACATCAGTTAAGTCCATTATATCTCTGTTAAGTTTCAATTTGGCCGATCTGTCCAGAGGTGAAAGTGGGGTGTTGAAGTCTCCCACTATTAATGTGTGGGGTTTTATATGTGATTTAAGCGTTAGTAATATTTCTTTTACATATGTGGGTGCCCTTGTGTTTGGGACATAAATGTTCAGAATTGAGACTTCACCTTGGTGGATCTTTCCTGCGATGAGTATGTAATGTGCTTCATCATCTCTTTTGATTGATTTTAGTTTGAAGTTTATTTTGCTGGATATTAGGATGGCTACACCAGCTTTCTTCTTAAGACCATTTGATTGGAAAGTCTTTTCCAAGCCTTTTATTCTTAGGAGGTGTCTGTCTTTGAATTTGAGGTGTGTTTCTTGTATACAGCAGAAAGATGGGTCCTGTTTTTGTATCCATTCTGTTAGTCTGTGTCTTTTTATAGGTGAATTAAGTCCATTGATATTAAGGGATATTAATGACCAGTGATTGTTCATTCCTGTTGTTATTTTTATTTTTTGGTGGTAGTGTGTTTACTTCTCTTCTTTGGGGTTTACTGCTGTGATGTTATCTATTGCTTGTTTTTTCATTGGTGTATCTGTCTTCCTTAGGTTGGAATTTTCCTTCTAGTGCTTTCTGTAGGGCTGGGTTTGTGGATAAGTATTGTTTAAATCTGGTTTTGTCTTGGAAGGTCTTGTTGACTCCATCTATGATGATTGAAAGTTTTGCTGGGTATAGTAGTCTAGGCTGGCATCCATGGTCTCTTAGTGTCTGCATTATATCTGTCCAGGTCCTTCTGGCTTTCAAAGTCTCCATCGAGAAATTGGGTGTTATTCTGATGGGTTTGCCTTTATAAGTCACTTGGCCTTTTTCCTTTGCTGCCCTTAATATTCTTTCTTTATTCTGTACATTTAGTTGTTTAATTATTATGTGGCAAGGGGCCTTTTTGGGGGGGTCTAGTCTGTTTGGTGTTCTATAGGCTTCTTGTATCTTCATAGGCATTTCCTTCTTTAAGGTGGGAAAGTTTTCTTCTATGATCTTGTTAAATATATTTTCTGTGCCTTTGAGTTGGTATTCTTCTCCTTCCTCTATCCCTATTATTCGTAGGTTTGGTCTTTTCATGGTGTCCCAAATTTCTTGGACATTTTGGGTCATGACTTTGTTGGTTTTAGTGTTTTCTTTGACTGATGAATCTATTTCTTCTACCGTATCTTCAACACCAGAGATCCTCTCTTCCATCTCTTGCATTCTGTTGGTTATACTTGCCTCTGAAGTTCCTGTTTGTTTACTCAGATTTTCTATTTCCAACCTTCCTTCTGCTAGTGTCTTCTTCATTTTTTCTATTTCCCTCTTCAGATCTTGGATTGTCTCCCTTGTTTTTTCATGATTTTCATTCAAGGATTTATTGTTTTTTTCTGCTTTAATTGTCCTTTCCTCTAGTTTTTTATAGCGTTCTTCCCATTTTTTGTTTGTCTGTTCCTCTACTTTATTTTTGATTTCTTCTATAAAAGGCTCTAGCCTCTTCATGATGTTACTTATAAGGTTGTTTTTTTCTTCTTCTTCCATTCCGTGATGTTCAGGTCTAGCTTTTGGAGAAGGGCTAGGTTCTGGTGATGCTGTATTGCTCTTTATTTTGTTGTATGTACTTCTGCCTTGACGTCTGCCCATCTCCTCTTATGTTCGTTCTTGGTCTTATCAGTGTACTTGGTCCAGAGGGAGTTTACAGATTTAGGGAGCCTCTCTCTGGTCCAGATGGAAGCTCTGGGCCAGATGGGGGCACTGGTCCAGATGAGAGTGCTTGCCAGATAGGAGCTAGGGTGCTGGACTCTGAGTCTCGGGAAGTCCCTGGGGTCTCCTTATTTTGTCCAGGTGGGAGTTCCTCTGATCTCTCTGGTCCACATGGGAGTTCCAGGGAGGACAGGAGCTGGGGGTTGGTCTCTGAGTTTCAGGAAGTGGCTGGGATCTTGGGCAAATGGCTGTGGGGGCACGGTGTGGAGACTGCAGTGTCTGCCTGCAGTCTTGGAAAAGGGGAGCCTTCCTGCAGGGCCCTCTGATTGGCAGCAAACTGGGGCCAAGTTGGTCAGGTCCTCTGGGGTGGCCTGTGTCCAGCGGTGGTGAGTATTGTTACTCTTGTTCTGCATTTATAGACTAATCTCTGTGATTTCATTTTTTTTGAGAGGATTAGTTTCTGCTGATTCTGGAAGAATCCCATTGGCTTGAGAAAAACTTTGCTGTGTTTTGACTCTAATGGGCTAAAGCATTAAGGGCTTTGCCTCTGTGGGAAGAAAGGAAGTTAACAGGGGATTATCTGCATGGATTATCCATTATCGAGGCAACTGGTATCTTAACAAATCCATATATTTAAAAAAATATTCCTGCAAAATAGCCAAGCTTTAAATTTGTGATCTTTATTCACATGGGTACATTTTTATGTATATGGGGATTTTGCTTTGAATTTACACTTGCCAAGTGACTCTAAACTTTGGTATGTGTTCACATTTTCAGTTTTACTTGGATGCTTAAGATAAATTTTATGTCATTAATTTAATTTTATTGCTGTGCATTGGGCTCTAAGACAGAAGAGCAGTGGGGCAGCATAAATGAGACGACATGAGTGACCCAGTATGTCAGCTGGTCTGGTCCAGAGTTAAACATGTGCTCACAGAGACTGAAAAGACTACCTCAGCGTTCTCCGTGAGGGGAAGGTGATGAGAACTACGCAGTTGTCAGAGCACAAAGGACACGTGACAGAAGCGGAGCCTGAAGCTGGCCATTTGTGAAACACGGTGGGGAACGAACGGCACTCGGTCAGTTCTACTCTGTACTATCAGGGGCCGTGGAGCACGGGAGGGTCACCAGGGCTGGTTAACCACACACAGGGTACAACTTAAGAAGAGAACCTTCCAGACCAAAATATGAGATCTGTTTACATAAGCCAAGCTCCTCCAGTGGAAAATTTTGGTGTATCTCACCCTTTTCTCATATCCCTCCATACAGTCAGTCCTTTCCCACACAGTCAGCCCTTCCCTCCCACACAGTCAGTCCTTTCCCACATAGTCAGCCCTTCCCTCCCACAAGTCAGTCCTTCCCTCCCACACAGTCAGTCCTTTCCCACACAGTCAGTCCTTTCCTCCCACACAGTCAGTCCTTTCCCACACAGTCAGTCCTTTCCTCCCACACAGTCAGTCCTTTCCCACACAGTCAGTCCTTTCCTCCCACACAGTCAGTCCTTTCCTCCCACACAGTCAGTCCTCCCTCCCACATAGTCAGTCCTTTCCCACACAGTCAGTCCTTCCCTCCCACACAGTCAGTCCTTTCCCACAAGTCATTCTTTCCTCCCACACAGCCAGTCCTTTCCCATACAGTCAGCTCTTTCCTCCCACACAGTCAGTCCTTTCCTCCCACACAGTCAGTCCTTTCCCACACAGTCAGTCCTTTCCTCCCACACAGTCAGTCCTTTCCCACACAGTCAGTCCTTTCCTCCCACACAGTCAGTCCTTTCCCACACAGTCAGCTCTTTCCTCCCACACAGTCAGTCCTTTCCTCCCACACAGTCAGTCCTTTCCCACACAGTCAGTCCTTTCCTCCCACACAGTCAGTCCTTTCCCACACAGTCAGCTCTTTCCTCCCACACAGTCAGTCCTTTCCTCCCACACAGTCAGTCCTTCCCTCTCACACAGTCAGTCCTTCCCTCCCACACAGTCAGTCCTTTCTCACACAGTCAGTCCTTTCCTCCCACACAGTCAGTCCTTTCCTCCCACACAGTCAGCCCTTTCCTCCCATCCTCCCACAGGCCAGTCCTGGAAGACAGGCACTCCTGAGAACCTTCTGGTTGGGGCAAATCAACTGGACTCTGGAAATTTAGAAGAATCTATGTGATGACAAATATATAGTGAAATGATCTAAAATAATTTTAATAGAGACTAAAAACATTTTATTCCATATTTTATTTCAACTTCCCCTTTAACACGATTTTAAAATAAACCCTAAGTTTAATTTAAATTTAAGGTGTTCATTGAATAATCACTTTAATTGTCTCAAAAGGGGAAAAAAAAACTAAAGCTAAAAAAAAAAAAGCAAAGAAAAAGTCAATTCAGCACTCTAATTTGTATATACGGAATGTAGTGATAGTAAAGCTGAATGTACAGCATTTTATTGGTTGTCAAGCATGCTTCTCAAAGAACCATGGCAAACACGGGTATAGGAACAGGAAAAAATAAAAACAGAAACAAAACAAAATCTAGAACACGTGAGAGTCACTGTAATAGATTCTCCAGATGAACCCAAGGGGAGCACAGACTGTCTTGGGGGTCTCCCCTCAGTTACTGCTTGCATGTTGTACTCTGTGCTGGAGAGAAAGAACACAATGTACCAGAGACTAAAACTCAGGAGCCCAAAGCACAAGGACACCGAGGACACCCTTCTGATTCTCGGGGAGCTCTCCAACCTCTGCCTTGCAGCGCCTTCTGCTCCCTAGTCTTTAAGTGGGTGCAGCAGCTAGTCAGGAAGCCTCCATGACCTAGCCAAAGTCAATCCAATGTAGCACAGGTCCCACAGGGCTGAGTTCCACTCCCAGGCTCTGTTGGGAGAGGTAACCCCAGGATTGTGCTGTCTCCACCTTTCTCTTTCAGAATCCCTGCAGCCTGCTGGGTACCTCACTTCTTTTCAGAGCTATGTCCCTTCCCTAATGCATCCAACCTGCACTATATCCCTGTTTTGCATGTGTCTCCAACACTGAAAAAGTCTGCTAACCACAGGAGCCAGGTGTTAATGTTGCTGGGTAAGATTAGCATGTCTAAAGTATGGAAATCAATGCTCACAAACATGGGAATTTAGTATGTAATAGTGATGGGACTTCGAATCAGTAGGGAGTGTTAGAACTGAAAATAATAAAGGGGAAATTCAGATTCTGTTTTATTCTGTTTCTACTTGCTATGGTCCCTTTTCTTTTCTTTTGTGAACAGGGTCTTATGTAGCTCAGACTCCTCTAGCCCACCTACCGAGTGCGTTGAGATTCCAGGCATTTACCACTATACCCAGTACTCAGTTCCCTTGCATTTTCAAAATAAAGTGAATATAGACAAAGCAAACACTTAATTGTGCAAAGCCAAAGCCCTGAAGTAGAGCTTGAAGAACAGTGGACATGAAATGCTGGAGTGAAGTCTTTGCTAAGGTAACTCTAAGCAGAGGCAGTTAAGAAGGAATCTAACCAGGAAGAACTTTATAGAACTTTTTCCTAAAGAAACAAAACAACAAAAAATAAACTGCTTTCTGGTTGTCTGCTCGAGTGGTGTGGGTGTGAGTAAGTGTGAGCCCCTGCACTTCTGTCCCCCTGTGTCTGAGATGGGCCTGTAGACTGCCTTAGAGAGGAGATGATGATGGATATTTCAGCTTGAATCCTCCTCAGGAGTTCTGGTAGCTTCTGCCCTTGCACTGCTAGAAAATCCTAAGCTATACAGGACAGCTGTTCTGCAGGAGACAGTGTGTTCAGAGGTCATGTGGAAAAGGTTCTTTGGGACCGAGCATCCTGGAGTCCACATGACTTAAAAGCAAGTTGATGGTTACTACTAGAATCACCTAGAGGACAAGTTGCTGGGCATGTCTGAGTTTCTAGATGAGGATAACTGAGGTGGAAAAGCCTCCCCAGGTGTGTGGGGTGCCACTCTATGAGCTGGAATCCTGCATAAAAAGAAACAACAGAACTGAGCGCCAGCATCCATCTCTCTCTGCTTCCTGTCTCAGACGCTCAGTGACCAGCTACCTCACTCTCCCCCTGCCATGCCTTCCCCACCAGGATGACCACACCCTGAAACTGTGGACCAGAGTAACCCTCTCCCTCCCTCTGTATGTTGCACCTCTGGCACCCCAGCTTTGTTCTGAACATCTTCCAGACTGAAGCGGTCATTGGAGACAGCTCCACATGCTGCTGTCATTATGCCCTGAAGAAATTCATGACCCTCATATTGAAAAGTAATAAGAACATTTTTTAAAGACAGTAGAGAATTTGTGAGAAGCAATAGATAATCAAAACGTTCCATCAGCCAATTCCAGAAGAAAAACAAGAAGCCAGGAAAAGTGCACGTAATATATATATATAATATATTGGCCCTGAGACTAATTTCTTACATATATAAAATTGTCTTACTAATCAATAAGAAAAAAGTCAACCTAATAAAAAACAAACAAGAGCAGCTTAAAAACAATGCAAAGAACTAAAACACAGTGGTCAATAATGATTTGAAATATGCTCAATGGGGTGAGAATCCATTATTTGACTATTGGATTGGAAAATATTTAAAAGTTTAGCAATAAATAACATGAAATGAACAGCACGGCAGTGAACAGAATGGAAATGTTATATCACTTGTCTTTCAGAATACACCTTTTGAGAGAGTTTGTTAAATTTTCAATGTTTGTATTATGTGACATCAATGTGATTGCTAACACTGCCCTCAAAGGCTTCCTTAAGAACACAAGGATTTATAAATTGTGATTCATGGAATGTCTGGAACTTGCTCCTAACTTTTATGCTAATGTCATAATCCCCAGGGGATAGAATTTGGAGACAAGGTCTTTGGAAATGATTAGATTCCCATTAGATCACAGGCGATGGCACTCCTGTCCTAATGAGAGGAGGAAGAGATGAGAATACATGAACAGCTTCTTCCCCATGCTCTATCTGCTCTCCCTGCTACAGGATGAACAGCAAGGTTGTCAGTAAACAAGAAGAAAGTCTTGTGGTCTTGGACTTCCCAGGCCCCAGAATTATGAAAAATGAATTTCTCTAGTTCCTTTTTGGGTGCAGGATGTAGCTAAACCAACTTGGCCTTGGGCTGGAAGGTTTCTCCCTGTAGGCTAACGTCTATACTGTCAAAAGTTTATGTGTGGTGCTGGGGGCTAAATGTCTGCAGTTGTTCTTTTCAGCTGTGGATCCTGTGAGCTACAACACTGACCTGCCAGGAAAAAGAAAGCATAGTAGCGTCACTGTTGTGAGAGTGACCAACTATATTCTGATTGGGGTTGAGGCCAGGTACAGTCAACCTGGTCAGAACCCTGTATCCAGTGAGACCATAGGCCCTAAGGGGGAACATGTTGTCAAATGGCATTCTAAATAGTGATATTTATATAGCTTAGTGCTGTTCTCAGCCTTGGCTGGGGATGCTCCTGCTTGCAGCAGGCTATGGAGAGACACACAACAGGTCAAATGCTGACAATAGGAGCCTGTTGAGTGTTCAGCCCTAAGTAGAACATCTACATCACCCTCTCCAAGGCAAAGGGACATCAAAGAAGAGCAAATGGAAAGAACATAGGAGCTAGAAAATGGGGGAGGAGTACTAGACTTCTGCCCGTGTCACAGCCACTTCACACATGGACACATAGCATCTGTGGCCATCTCCACAAGACTTGCATAAGATGAAGCCCATAGACATTTCATTATACATGGAAGAGTTATAATGTTATGATTTCTCACCCCTCCATGAAGGACTGCTGGACGGTTGCTGGGGGGAAGGAAGCCATTTTCTTCAGTGGCATCAACGTTGGTAAACTGTCCACACTTCAGTTAATGCAGACAACCCCTAAGGTATCTCAGTGGGTGAGAAAATGAGAACAGAAGACACAAAAGTGGGAGGGAACTTGGGAAGAAGGAGTGGTTCACAGGAATTGGGGGTGATGAGAGACGGTAAAAATTACATCTATGTACACACACACACATATATACATACAATACTGCCAAAGAATAAAAATGTAAGTTATTTTTTCTACTATGAAAATTATTCTTCTATGGTATTTTGTTATGTTAGCCTTAGCAGACTAAGCTATGAATGATAATACTCATTTTGCATAATTTTTACTTACTAAATGTTAGAAAATTCTACATATTTACTCACATGAATACGGTGGTAGAAATTATAGCACAGTCAAATATAAGGTAATAATGTGCAGTTCTTTACAAGACTGTGGCAGAACCATATATTCTGAACTAAGGGGTAATTAGCTTTATATGAAGTAGAAAAGAATACAAATTTATGACGTTTTAAGAAAAATATCAGCATACCTGTATCACATACCTGAAGGCATGTGTGCTTCTGTAGCGTGTTCCTGAGAATGCACAGAAGCTTGAATGCCAATTGCCTCTGAGGACTGGGAATGCTGAAGGAGAATGTGGCGTCAACAGGGAGTGGGCAGTGAGGGGAACTTGCTCGTCCCTCCATACCTATCTCTACTACTGTTCTTTGTGATGTGTAGTGTATAAGTTATATTGAGAAGAAACAGACATTTTGTCATGAGGTTTCCCATTTCACTGATACACAGGCTGTAGAGGGGCTACACTTCCTAATGTGTATGCTGGCTCCATGCATATGTTGTCATGTTAGATGACATGATGCAAACACTCTTTCATGTCTGGCCTGGAGATGCACCAAGTTTGGGAAAATCTGGGTATTCCCAGGAAAAGCAAAGCACATTGTTCATGCTGACTAGCAATGTTGTTACTCAGGGTCAGGGTCAGGGTCAGAGTCAGGGTCAGGGTTAGATAGTGTCAGGGTTAGGGTCAAGGGTCAGGGCCAGGGTCAGAGTCAGGGTTAGATAGTGTCAGGGTTAGGGTCAAGGGTCAGGGCCAGGGTCAGAGTCAGGGTCAGGGTTAGATAGTGTTAGGGTTAGGGTCAAGGGTCAGGGCCAGGGTCAGAGTCAGGGTCAGGGTTAGATAGTGTTAGGGTTAGGGTCAAGGGTCAGGGCCAGGGTCAGAGTCAGGGTTAGGATCAGGAGTCAGGGCCAGGCTTAGTGTTATGGTTAAAGTAGTCTGTGGGAGGCCAGCTCCTGATCTTCTCCAGGATAGCAAAAAGAATGCCTCAGAGTAACAAGGGATTAGGGGAAAATTATTTTCTGTCTAAAGACTAGACTTTTTCTATCTGAGAATATTTAGAAATAAGTTTCTATCTATCTTACTAGTAAAATAAGGAAACACACACACTTTCTGAGGGTAACTTTCTCTTTTACTTCATCTTAAGAGTGGTCTCTGACTCTTTCTGTCTCCACACAGCTACATTTCTCCACATTGCTACATTCTATACATACAGCTACATATTTTTCTTTACATACATAAGGCCACACATCTCCTTACACAGTTACATCCATTTTCACATGGCTACACATCTTTCTTTCACATACATTTCTCTTCTACATTTCTTTTTTATACAGCTTCATGATCCTTGTCTCTACATAGTTACAAATCTCCACACAGCCACAGGTGAACACCTTATTTACACAGATCACACAGCACTTTACACACTTCCTAAGCACAGCTCATCGACGTAGCTGCAGCTCTATCACACTCACTCACACACATACTTCTTTCTTCTATATTATTCACTCACTCTTTCACCCACACATTCCCCCACACTTCTCTCATGCTTCTTCATCTCTCATCCAGCGCGTGCATGCGCGCGTGCGCGTACACACACACACACACACACACGCACACACACACACACACACACACACACACACACACACACTTCACTCACGTTCTGCAGCAGCTCTCACACAGCTCTACACAGCCATTTCTCTCCACGCTGTCACCCGTCTCTCACAACCAAACTCTGGACAATTATAAATTACACTTTCAGGGCCCTACCCATTCTCATAACACAAGATAAGTCACGTAGTTTTTCTCAGGCCAGTAAGGTCACAAAGACTGGCTAGTGAGTATGCACTTGGCCTTGGATATAACTTTTTCCCAGAGAATGACATTGAAATTCAGGACTTAACAATAACAGTAGCAGGCTCAACCTTGAGTGTTCAGGGTACATGCAGAAAGAGAACTACTGCAGGGCGTTATAGCTCAATGCAAACAGCCTGGCCTTGATTCAGCAATAAACAACACCTGGGAATTAGTCTGTGTGCATTTTCTGCAGAGGCAGTTTAGTCTGTTTTGAATTTATTCTGAAGTGTAAAATTAGCTGTCTTTGAGACTGAGAATACTGTTACTTTCCTGTGTCAGTAAAGAAGAATATTCTGGTATTATTTCTGTTCATCAGAATTATACAGCTTAAACAGAAATCATCTTCCTGACCATCCACAGCTAAATGTATGCCCAATAAGTTTAAAAAACACCACTAAAAGGCTGGGAAAGGACCCCACAGCTGTTCTTACTAGGGAGGCATAGCAGTGGCACCTGAGAAAGTTATGGACAGAAAACTATCAGTTGTTTACAGTCAATAACCCCATGGCTTTGCCAAATGGGCCCCCAACAGGGAATCATCAACCTGGTAAATACTAGTTATCACTGCTGTACATGCCCATGGCCCCCTGCATATGATTATGGTTATGGTTAGGGTTAGGATGAGTTTCAGGGTCAGGGTTAGGGTTATAGTTATGGTTAGAATCAGGATAAAGGTCAGGGTTAGGCTTATGACCCTGTGTAGCCAGGGGCTTCATTTTCAAGCAGGACAGTGATGCTGTTCTTCCAACTCTGGTCTCTTCAATAGCAAACCTTCCTGGCAGTGTTGGATTCTAGACACCAGTTCCAAATAGAGATGGGAGCAGATACATAAAGTATCACTGAAAAAAATCATGTTGCTTTCAAACTTCTTTTGACCTTTATAGAGTAAATTTTCTAAATCTGTAAGGTGTTTTGTGGAAGTATTCCTTATGCCTATTACTTGACATTCAAACGGGACCAAGCCTTCAAGTTTCCCTTAGATGCATTTAGTCTATTTGGTTTTCTGAGCTGAGAAATAAAAATAGATTTTTAAATTTCTCTTAAAATCCTGCAAACCTTTACATCAGTGTTACATTTCCAGATAACTTGTGTCACCCTTATAAATGTGAGAACCATGATCGTTATGTCATTCATGCAGAACAAATCAAATTCCAAACATGGTCCAAGGAGGGCAAACTGAAAACTGTGAAAGCAGAACATTCCATTATTTATGCCATGTTGCGTGCCAATCGGTTAGTGGCTCTTAGCAGGCATCACGCCTGCAAGCTGGCATGGTTGGTGAGACCGTCTCTTTTAGCACTCCCATTTGGAAAGCATTCTGGAATACATGCATAAGAAATCCTCCAAACACACGTCGCCTCACAGTCCAGATTCATGAACATGTACCACTGAGAGGAAGAGTAATGGAATGTGCATGCTAACAGGAGCCCTTCAAGGAACAAAGTGCTAACACAATCCCCGTGTCCAAAGGGAGAGGTGATAGTTGTTGTGAGTCCGCCATCTTTCTATGCGACCACAAACAAAATTCATTTCTGGCCATGTCAAATGGCGAAGCAAACATCCACAGATTTCCTGGTATATGTGGGGGATTGTGTCACCCCTAAATGGGGGAAAGACAAAAAAGAAAAGAAGAGGAAAATGGGGGAAGAGTGGAGGAAGAAAAGAGACCAAGGCAGACCTTTAAACAACCACTGGTATAAGAGACGGAGAGCATTAACCTTTGGATTGACAGGCTGGGGTTTCCATAAGAAAAGTAAAGTCTATTTTGATGTTGCACTGGCAATGTCAGGCAGAAATAGTTGATTGAGAAGCATCTCATGAGATGGAAATGTTGGGACCATTTACAAAACAGGAAATTCCACATCAAACTGACAAGGATGATGGGAACTATACCATTCCATAGGTGTATGGTGTTAGATACTGCCAGGAACTGAGAAATGCAAGCCAAATTCAAAACAAACAAGTGGATATAAACTTGAAATACATTGTGGAAGAATATTTACATGAGTGTTCAGTGGATCTGGATCCCCTTGGATTTTAGAACATGTCACTGAAGATGTGAACACAGAATGTTATGGACTTAGAGCCAAGTCAAGAGAGCCAGACAACATGAAGCTACTGCTATGGTCTGGTCTATACAGATTATTACTCCTTCATTCTAAAGCAATGCCTTCTTTAGTCTTTCCTCCCACATCCCTGCTGGTTTCTCCCCCACCTCGCTGTGCTTCAAGTTTTAAGCTGCATTATGTTTTTCCTTCTTTGTGGTTCCTTCCTTACCCATCATTGCTGAATTAAACCAAACCTGTAAACACTGTCCATGGCTTTATTTTTAATGTTTCGTTTTCACTTCAAAGTTCTGCCACATTATTTTACACACTTTTCCTTTTCCTTTCTTTTTTTGGTTAAGACATCGATAGCATTAAGAAAAGCATGTTAGCCCTCACCTCTGCAGCCACAAGGCCATTTTACTTCAATGGATCTTAGCACTATTTTTTACAGGGTAAAATATGTTTTTGTGGTGAGAGAATTCTTACAGTTAGTAAATCAAGGAAAATGATGTGGTCATGTGAATAGATTGGGGGGACTTCTGGCTTTGGGAACTTCTTATGGAAGGCTAAGAGATTTACAGATAACAGATTTTTATAATATTTAGGTATAGAATAGAATAATACAACAGTAGTCACAGACACTAAGTGATATTCAGGGTCCAAATACAGTCAAACTCATTTTGATTGTAAAAATTTAGCTTTTCAATTTGCCTCCTGCTGCACAGAAGTAATACACCAGGCGATTCATTCCCACATTTGAGCCATTGTTAACCACAGTGGGAGGAGAGTGAGATGCAGGCCTTGGCTATTATATCCCACTCACAAGAAAGAGGAAGAAAATTATAGTGCAGAATGACCCATCAAATTTCCCTGACAGGTGCTAATTCATTTTGATCTATTCCTCACTGTAATTTCATTGGTGGTGGGGGGACATACATATTTATAAGTGTGGAAGCTGATGCTGTTGCTCTGTTTATAATTTACAGCAACAAAGGATTCATTTATATTTCCATATTAGAAGTCCCAAGGTGACCCTACTGTGGATACCAGCCCCCCTGCTGTGTCGGATTTCTAACATAATAAAGAATAAAGCAAAACAACACTACATCCTGACCTGGGCTCATGGGTAATCAGTTCAGATATTTACTGGGAAAACAATAGCACTGTGCAAAACAGCAGCATTACTACAGTCTGCTGCAGGAAACCCTTGGGAGCTTGAGCAGGGCCTGCCTGGGAAGCAGCTGATTAATCAGAGTTACTGATGCTTCATTAAAGAGTTATTGTTTTAATTATAATTAACACTCAGTACTTACTCATGGAAAAGGTGCAGGCAGATCTCTAGCATGCTCTCTGATGACACATGTGGCTTACATGCTTTGTGAGCCGTGAACAAACACATGTGGTGAAACAGAGAGGCATGGGAGAGCAAGGATGGGGTCTGAGTCCAGAAGTTGTGTTTAGTTTTATGTGCTATGAAAAACACTGCACGCTATATGAATGTCTTTCAGGTTAGGAGACTGACACCTTATCTATGTGCTCTCCAGAATGCTCCAGGAGCTTAGTGGAGGGAATTCTTTTACTTAAAAAAATAAAAGAAAAAACAAAATAAACAAACAAACAAACAAAAAACAAATACCATGTGCTTCATAAAAATCCTAGTGCATAGCATGACAAATAATGCATAATTAGGAAGAGGACTCTAACTGGAATTTTACTACACAAGGCAGATACAGCTCATTAAAAAACACATCAGATGTGTTGACTATAACTAGTAGTTAGCGAAACATACATTTAAAACATAGTAAGATGCCACTATACAGATGATAGGTAGATGGGTAGATGGGTGGATGGATAGGCAAACAGATAGCTAGAGAGAGATAATGAATAAGTTGACAACACCATGTATAGACAATGATGTGGATAAACTAGAAACCTCACACAACAAGTTATAGCACTACAAACCATGCAGGTGATTTTTTAAAAATACAGAATACACCCTGTTATAGGATCCCAAAGAGAACCCAGTTATTCTCCTAGGTATCCAGTTGAGACAAATGTCTGCTCAGATTTGTCTACCGAGTTTCTAACACAACTAAGAACAGGGATACAAATATCATCTGCTGGTCTGAGGAGAGACAAAATGTGTCCATTGTAATAATCAAGAAGACTAATGGGCTGAGATCAGGAGTGTAGCCCAGTGGTACAGTGATTACCTAGCATGCATCAGGCCCTGGGTCCAATCCCCAGCAATGAAAAAGACATGTCTGTAAAGAGACATTTCTGTCCTGCCAGCAATTCCCAGATAGCAGGCAGCTGCTTCCAAAATTACCACATAGAGGCTTATATTAATTATAAATGTGCTGCCAATAGATAACCCAGGCTTGTTACTAGCTAACTCTTACATTTAAATAAACCTATATTTCTATTTATGCTTTGCCATGTGGCCCATGGCTTGTTACCTCATTTTTTACCTGTCCTGCTTGCTCAGTGGCTGTCTGGTGTCTCTCCTGACTCCTCTCTCCTTCTTCCCATCATTCTCAGTTTGACTTTCCTGACTAACTTCCTGCCCAGCTACTGGCCTATCAGCTTTTTATTTACTAATGAGAGTAATACATATTCATAGTGTAGAAAAGGATTGTTCCACAGTACATATCATTTACATGAAACAACTTAAAAAGAATTTCAAGATTACAGTGAGAAAATAAGTCAGATCAACAATCATATATAGAATGATTTAATAAATAAGACCTTTTAATATAACAGATAAAACTCTATACACAGTGGCTACATGGGGCTGCAGGTAGAGGGAAGGACACCTCAAATACACAGAAGGGAATGTCTTAGGGTGACAGAGTGTTCCCAAACTGGATTGTGACGATGGTGCTCACATGCACATAACTTGTCAGCAGTACTCAACAGTGAGCATAAATCTCACCCCAGTAAAACCATCAAAATTCATGAGCTCTGTACTGATCTGTGAGCCCTTGTATATACTCACAATTACAACAAGTTTATTTCAGAAATAAATAACTCATCACACCACAATTACACATGAGAAGCATCATCTTTTTCTGGGACCACAGGAGGGTGTGAGTGATAGATAATTACATGTAATCTATTTGCATGCATGGAGTACACACAGGAGTCCCTGTAAGCATGCGCGGCCCAACCTTTAAAAAGCCGGCGCCACCTTGCAGGACTCTCTCTCAGGCTCTCTCCTCCTCCTTCTCCCCCCCTCTTCTCCCCCCCCTTCTCTCCCCACCCACGTGTGTTTCACCCAGGCCTGTCACCTCTATCCACTTTAATAAAAATCTCCCGTGGTCTTGTCGTGTTCAGGACGTGTTCCTAGCGCCGAATAACTACTAACAGTGAGGACACCTCCTCTTGTGGGAAACTTAGAACACAGCTGGCTTCAGATGGTAAAAGGTTTCAGGTACTCTTGCTATGTGATCAGTTACTCTGAATCTTCCTGTCCCTAACTCACCAAGGGATCTTAACAACTATTCTGGTTATAGGCTAACAGGAGTCCTGAACCTTGGTCAGTCATCAGCACTATGTATGAAGCCATCCACAGAGCAAGTCCTGGAGAACAGTACTAGAGAAATATTCCAAAACTCCATATAAAGGTTAGAGAACTCTGTTTCAGGGAATGGAGGTGTGTCTCTGTAATCTCAGCTATTTGGGATGCTGAAGCAGGAGGACCATAATTTCATGACCTGCCTGAGCAATACAGGGAAATCTTGGCTCAAAATAAAAATAAATTTGAGCTAAGGAGACAGTATAGCCTGGCATATGCAATGCTTTGGGTACCATGCTCCAGAGCCCATCAACGGACAGTGTGAGTCAGCACTCTACTGGCCTTATAGCAGATATAGAGACAGCAGATTGATTTCCTTTCTCCAGGGTGGTAAACATGATGTTTTAATGGGTGAGATGATCTTTTGTTTCCTGTGTTTAGAGGGAACACCACCAGGGTGCCTCACAGCTCCAAGGTGGTGGCAGCTGTTCCTCTACCACACCTAATCCTTAGGAGGCACATTACTGTCATTGGATGGGCTGACCACTGAGATGAACACAGGTTGGAGGAACTTCCCAGTTCTCTCACGGAACAGTGTTTCAATCACAAAGGGGAACTGGCTCTTTCAGGAAGCTAAGGGGGGGGCTATCACCCCGGATCTGTAAAGTCTGGAAACATTGGCAGGATTTTTCATCAATGCTAATTTAATTCTGAGTCATGCCAGAAAGCAGAGAGAATCATGAGTTATGTACAATGAGTCATGTTGCCACTCAGGTTTCATCACCAGACTAATAAGCCCTTGGGCTATCAAAAGCATGGAGAGAATTTGGCAAGCCTTTGACTTCCACAGGAAGCCTTGTTTCTTGTCTTTCTCTCATTTCCTGCTTCTCTTTTAAGGACCTATTTTTATTTTGGTTAAAAGTATGTATATGCCTGTATTGTGTATTGGAGGATGGAGGATATATGCATATATGTGTGTGCAGTGCCTGTGGAGGCTAAAAGAGGATGCAGGATCTCCTGGGCCTAAAATTGCAGGCAGTTGGGAGTTGTCTGACTTGGGTAGTAGGAACCAGGGTCAGGCCCCCCTACGAGAGTGATATGAATTCTTAACCACTGAGCCATCTCTCCAGCCTCCTGCTTTTCTTTTTAAGAATCACATTAAGTCTATGACATTGAAAAAATAAATTTCTGATTCCTCCATATGCCCCCACCTCCAGTCACTGATTTAGATACAATTTTATCCTGGCAAAACAGAGGGCTGCATTTTCTCACACTGCATGTAAACAAACAACACAGGATGTCTCTTCTCTCATATTAGGTAGTAAATATGAGAGAAGGGAACTCTCTCTCTCTCTCTTTCTCTCTCTCTCTCTCTCTCTCTCTCTCTCTCTGTGTGTGTGTGTGTAGTTCTTCATTGTTTTAGTTGACTTTGCAATGGTGAAAAAGTTGCATACACCCAGCAGAAGCCACATTTCAAGTTTTGAGTTCTGGTCTTTTCCTGAGCTGGGACATGTGAGACTATATGTTCTTATGGTGCTGGGCAGCAGCATTGAGCAACACTTCCAGACCCCAGGATAGGTAAGCATTACTGCACTGTAGGCTGCCAGGTTAAGGCGCCCAATAGGTAGGGTCTATTGCTATTATATACTTTGACTTAACAAGATTTTCCAGTTAGGGTAGGTTCATTTGGACATGATCTCACTCTGGGTTGATGGTTGTGTGTGTGTGTGTGTGTGTGTGTGTGTACACATTTGCCTATTTTCTAGGGCTGGGTCCAAAATTCCACGTGCAGATATGATAGGGATACATAAAGTAACTGCAAAATGAAACATCATCATAGTTGACATAAAAGTCTAAGGATGCATTTACTCATGATTAGTCACACTGTAACCTGTAATGATATCCCAATTCTGTAAGTATAGGAATAGTTTACAAAGGCAATTAATGATAAAGAGGTTAGTACAAACCTAACATCTGAAAACCAAGTCCCAAGGACAATGGAGTGCTGTGTTTAATTTTTGTAATTTTTATAGCTAAGATGACTTGATTTTCTGTAATAGAAATATATGTCCTTTTCTCCTAATATTTATTTTAAAATTCTGTATATATGTGCATGTATCTGCATGTGGGTTTGTACATGTAAATTCTGGTGCCTGTAGAGGCCAGAAGAGGGTGATGGATACCTTGAAACTAGAGTTACAGGCAATGGTTGAGCCACCTGATGTGGGAACTAAAATAAAATTCTGGTCCCCTGAGAGAACAACTGAACCTGCAAGCATACTGATTCTCAAGCTGCTAAACCCAGAGGGAATTAATTCTTCTGCACAATCAGTTTCCCACCTTCTATTCAGTAGTGAAAGACAGCACACAGACAGCCTGGAATCTGATGGGCATGAATGCTGAAGTCCAATGTCAGGAAGCCAAGGGGACACATGTCAAACCTCTAAGTGAGCAGTTAAAATGAAAATTCTTCCCAGTTTACAAATGAAAGTGTGTCCAGATTAATTTTCATGCAGTAAATCTATGAAGTTACGTCTTGTCACATTCAAATGTAGAGTTTATGTGGGAGCTGTTGGGGCTTGAATGAGAAGTGTATCCCGGAGGCTTGCTCACTGGGAGACTTGACTCCAACTGTCCCTGTGGTTTGGATAGTTGTGGAACCTGTAGTGGGTGGAGCCTTGCTGGAGGAAGTGAGTCACTGCACTGGAGTGGGAGATCACAGCTGTGCCCCATTTCTAGTCCAAACTTTCTGCTTTCTGTACCTGTTGAAGATGTGAGCTCTCAGCATCCTGCACCAGCTGCCCTCTGCTATCTCCCCTGCCATTATGGTCCACCCCCAGCACCCTGTGGGGGACCCTAAGCCAAAATAAACTTTTTCTTCTATAAGATGTTTTCAGTGACAGCATTTCATCACAGCAACAGAAAGGTAACAAATACAGGGGCATACCTTTTCAGCTTTTATTTGCCATGTAGCAGAAATGGCTGGATGTCTGATAAACCTCATTTACTTTTTTAGGACACTCTTTGGAGCTGTAAATTAAGAAAGTGCGCTGGGAAAGGTCAGATGGTTACCTGTAAATCACATAGCCAGTAAACAGTGGAGTGGAAGCAGAGTACTTTCTATTTTAGGGACTTCTTAAAATTATCCACGCTATGGGAAAATTAGGGAGAATCTACCTCCAATTCAATGAGAGTGTAGTTGACCCTAAGGACCTGGCTCTCCCCAGCTGGTGGCTGCAGGAGGGCAGCGTGTGAAAGACATGCTGACGTCCATCAGGTGATCCTACAGAAGACACACTTGATATACCTAAACCAAACCCAGGACCCTCCGAGTGTGTGTTTCCTTTGCATCTGGCCTCACCATTTCAAGTTTATCTTTCTGTTGTGATTATGGGATGGAGGTCACCCTTTCTCCCCAATTACCTTCCAGGACGTCGGAGAAAATGGCTAGCTTTGTTTGCATGTGTTCTTCAGATCTGGAGAACTTTGGAAAGATGAAGGACTGAATATACTTCAGAGCTGACTGGGTGGGGAATGGGAGTTCTACAGAGGCTGCCCTCTGTGCCCCTCTCATCTCCAAGTCAGTTGTCTGCTTATCTGAGTAGTAATGCACAGTTTAGGGAGCTTTGGGAGTTGTGTCAATCCAGGTGCAGTCCTGGAAGCTGGTGAAGGATCAGACTTTAAGATGAAAACATGATACCTGTCTCTCCACATAAGACCCTGGGATGGGGTAGGACAGAGGAGTCTGCCACCAAAGCCAATTAGCCAAGCTTGCAGAGAAAGGCACTCCTCCTTTGTGAAAGACAATAATTCATCTTTGTTATAGACGATGACTTTAATACATGAGAAAATTTAGCTCTAAAGTTACCTGTTCTAGAGTTACAGGTAGACAGAAATTAAAGCTTAAGGTAGTTGAGGTGAGAATAACTAATATTTATTAAATAAAATTACATTTATGCATGCAGATGGTCTTATAATTAGCTGATGAGTCTTAGGCTATATTTGAAGAGTCTTTCTTCTCTCTATTTGGCATGACCCTCCAAACATATGTGTATGCATGTGCTTCTGAGCACATGCATGATCTCCAAGTGTTCCAGACTGAGAAAAGTACAGTTTCTCTCCGACAAAGCTGTGAACAGGTCACAACTAGATCTGACACTGGGAACATAAGGCCCCAAATTTCAAGTTGAAAACATCCTTCATAATCTATAGGAATTTGAAAAAATCCTACATTAACAAAAGGATAGGATTAATTCCATTTGCAGCTGTTTTGGAAGGAATTCAAAGGTCCCACAGGTGGAAGAACAGTAGTAATAGAGTCCGTTGTCATGGACTACGTTGAAAACAGAGAGAGCCTAAGGAAAAGACTATAAAGTGGGATAGACATTCTTCTAAAAATAGAACCACTGTACTAAGAAATTGATCAAAACAAAAATTTCACATGGAAAGGAGGTTACTTAGAATTTGACAGTAGAGACTGAAATCACTTTATAAAGATAAATAGTATTAGTGGTTATTTTCAACCGAGGTAAAGTTACTCAAGAATTTGAGTTAAGACTAAAGTTACTGAAGAATTATCAAAGAAGATCGGGCTATATATCATTAAGAAGCAAATAAGGCTGCTGTTCAGTCTGGACGGCTCTTTAGTGACATGGGAAGCCAATACAGTGTTAAGTGGAAGTTACTATTAAGGAAAATGGCACCTAATACTTCTTTCAATGTTCATTTGAAGGATATATATCTAACTGGTCTCCTGTGCTCCCAGCATGCCCTTCTCTGCTCCATTCTACCCTTGCAAGCCTCCCACTGCCTTCCCTCTGTGTGTGGTTTCTTTTGTTTCCCAGCCTCCTCTATGTGGAGGCTTCTCCATTCATCAGTCACATGGTGCATTTAAGCCACCTTACCATTGTAAGTCAACCTGTGCCAAACCTAAGACAATGGTGGTGCCATGAAGAAGGCAGGGCCTCTGGGTGCTGACACCAGCAAGAGGGTGGAGCTCTCAGGATGTGATGAGTGTACCCATGGAGGACAGCCTTCCCTTGGCCATATGCAATCTACAAACAGTCTGAGCCCCTCACCAGATCCTTACTGGGCTGGTGCCCTGATCTTGGAGTCTAGAACTCATCAGACATAAATCTGTGTTTTGTATAAGCCACCAAGTCCAGGTACTTTGTTATGATGGCACAAAGTGACTAAGACACTTGGTATTAATATCGGGAAAATAGAAACATCAATAATTCATGATGCTTAAAAAGTACAGATTGCCTAGAGAAAAAGCCCAGAGCTTTGAAAGGAGAATCATGTTTGATCATGCTAATTCCCTTTGTGACTCACCATGTCGATTAGAAAAGGCAGGCAATTTAATATTTCTTAACTCCATAGACTCTTTGCTTTTTCCATTGGGCTTTAAATCATAAATAAACTAATGCACATTTTATTCCTTCCAGGGTAAATGCATGTATAAATGATTGTGATGGAGCATCTGTATGGACTTGGGAGATGGAGAATGGAACCAATCCTCAGTACACATATGTCATCAGTGGGGCGGGGGGGGTACCTCTTGCAAGGCATGGCAGTTCTAATGGTTGACCTTAGGAGGTGGGTGCTCTTCCTCCATCTTTAACTTACAGCAACTAGTGCTCACTAAGTGACCAGAAGGCCTGATTAAAGATACCCTTGGTGACTGGGATTTGATTATTTATTTTGTTTTATTGTGTAACTTTCTGTGACAGGGTATTAATTATATTAATCTGTGGCCTAGGTTGGTCTGAAACTTATTACATAACCTAGAATGGCCTCAATTTATGGCAATCCTCCTGCCTTGGCCTCTACTTGTTCAAAGCATCTGAGCAAGCCTCGACCTTTGCAGGTAGGATTGGAAGTCCTACAAACTTGTCTTGGATCTAACAGTAAGAAAGGGCTCATACCTTTCAACAAGTTCACAGAATTACCATGTGATCTAGCAGGGCCCCTACTGTACATACCCCCAAAGGAATAAAAATCAGCACTTATCTACATACAACATCCGTAGCTGTAATTACAATACTCACAAGGCAGGAAAAGTCCAAATATCCACTAGCAGAAGAAATGTACAAACAAAATATGATGTATACATATATGTTTGGTGAGATGCTGTTTGTCATAAAAGACAACTATGTGGATGACTTAGATAGTATGCTACATGAGAGGGGTCAGACACACAGGGACAGATACTGTAAAGCCTTTTCTCACGGGATATTCACAATAGTCCAGTCTGCAAGGACAGGAGTTAGACTATGATGGATAAGGGCCAGGAGGACAGGAGAGAGGGTCTAACCAATAGATACAGAGCTTTATTTTGTGATGCTGAACCAGACAGAGGGGGTGCTGGTACAACACTGCGGTGTGCTCAGTGTGAAGGCCTCATTTCACAATGTGTGAATTTTACCTCAAAAAATATTTCAAAGCTTTTCCTAATCTTTTGAGAGAGGTGAGCAACAGAGCCTCTGTTTTCCATAGCCAAGTCACAGGAAATGGATTACTTTTGCCCTACAGAAACCACATTTTCAGTAATTTGTAAACAATATTTTGCCTTATATCTGTACCTTACACACACACACACACACACACACACACACACACACACACACACACATGCAAATGCACATGCACACATGTACATATATACACACACAAGGCATGTACACATGCATGCACATAGGTATGCATGCACATAAATGTTAAGGAGTTATTGTACACAAATGAAATGACAAGTCTGTCTGGGGTACAAACGGCCTGGATTTCAGTCCCAACTCAAGAACAAGTTGTGTGAAGCAACAACACACAGCCTCCTGGTTACTGTTTACTCATCCATATGCAGGCAGAATTAAGCCAGATGAATGATGACCACATTATCATCTAACCTAAACAGTTTTACAAGTTAATATTTTATTAATGAAATGAAATAAAGTTTGACTTCATCTTGTACCTAATAATAAATAGTATCCCGAAAGTGCCTGGAGCAGCACATTAGGAATGATGAACCCCATGCCCATAAAAATGAGAAAAGACCATTGTTAAAGTGCAGTGGAGGAAGGAATGGAGTCACAATGGTTCATGGTTTACAACATTTAGCAATCTGCTTGAGTGGGATAGTTCTCAGTGGATAATGATTCTTCAGCAACTTCATGACTGAGTCCTTGTTTCTATACACATGTTCCATCACACAGGGAATCACCCGTGTTACTGAATAGGGACTAGAAGAAAACCTCCAAAGTAGACAGAATAATGGCCCTGGTGATCCAACATCCCAAGCCCATGATCTTTTACATGACAAGTGGAAATGAAAATTTCATTGACCTTCACAGCAGAGTCTCAGAATTACCCAGGTGACACAATGTCATCATGTGGCCCTCTTAAAGGCAGGCCAAAAAAGAAAAGAAAACCAAACCAAACAAAAACCATGGCCCTCAGTGTAAGGCAACATGAGAAAGGTGGCATTGCTATTTCCAGCTTTGAAGACAGGAAGGGGTTGGAACCACCGGACTCACACAGTCCTCAGACACAGGACAAGGCAAGAAACAGATCCCCCCAAACCTTCAGCATGGAATAAAGGTCTGCTGACACACTGACTACTTAGCCACAGCACTGTCAGCCACTGTGGCTGGCATCATGAGAGGAGACCTGTGTTAGCGTATCTTTAAAGTAGCCCTTTCTTTGTTTCAACAAGAACAAGGCATGAGTAGGTCCAGAGGTGTCCTTTTCCATTGTCTTTATAATGAAAGCTAAGCATACCCACAAGTGTTCCATGACCTTAAGCAGAGTATATCCCACTGTGTTTATCAAACTGAACATGCTAGATAATATGTATGCTGAGCGTGTGCAAGAAAGTGTCTGCCTCCACAGGCTTTCCTATACCAACAGATGTATGCCTTCTCCCTGAAATCCCCAGGGCTCACTTGTTCAAGGAAGCCATTGCTTTTGGAATAACTCCAGGGCCCTCCTTACCCACAACAAGTAGTTCATCTCCACTGTTTTATCATTGAGCATGCTTGTTCACTTTGCACACACCAAGACTAGAACAGCACAACAGGTAACAGATCTGCTGCTTTAAGACACTAATGCAGCGATGAGCTCATTAAAGGAACAAAAGAAAGATTCAAAGACTAGCTCAATGATGAGTGAATAAGAACATCCGGTATGTGCAGCTAAAACAAGTATGGTACCAGGCACTCCTAGAGGGTGTAAAGTCATTTGGAGGATGTAGTAGTGAAGCATCCCTGATGGGATGGGATGGTGCACACAGAAGTCAGATTTGGGAGAGGAAGGGAGGCTGTAGGCTGCTGATCCTCATCCAAGGTAACTCCTGAGGAGACCCTTGCCCTTTGAAGGGCAGCTTATATTTTAGTTATGACGTATCTACCACTTATTATGTAACTGTTCAGATGGGAGGCATTCACACATTCACATACAAGTTCTCATTTGATTTCATAGTAGGGAATGTATAGCATTATTGTGCTATGGAATAATCATTTTGTATGCTGTGAAGATTTGTCACTATGATTGGTTTAATAAAGAAGCTGACTAGCCAATAGCTGAACAGGATAAACTTAGGTAGGAAAGTCAAATTGAAAATGATAAGAAGGAGAAGGACGGGGTTGGGAAATACCAGCCAGATGCCCAGGAAGTAGGACACATAGAAAGTGAAGTAACAAGCTATGAGTCACATGGCAGAGGGTAGAAATATGGGTTAATTTAAATGTAAGTGTTAGTAACAAGCCTGAGCTACTAGCCAATCATTTACAATTAATATTAAGTCTCCATGTTATTTATTTGGGAAGCAACTTGCAGTACAGAAATTTCTGCCAATAAATGGTGCCCAACATCCAGGGCAATGTACATCCATATAAAGCCTGAGAATGCCTTAAAAAAAGGTTTTAAACACACAGAAATGGAGCCAGATGTGAAGATGTGATTTCCTAGTCTTGTGTCTCTCATACCTGCTACAGAACAGAGACACATTTTCTGTCAATTGCCAGCATACCATGAGCTAAGTCACATGGCAGCTTCCCACAGTCTCTCATATGGGCCATGGTACAGAGAGGCTTCTCCCAACTACGCACTATGTAGCAAGTTTAGGGTTTTTGCTCATGCAGACAGAAAAGGTTACAAATGCACAGTAAAGACAGATTCCAATGGGAAAAAAACTTTTAAGTGGGTTACAGTGTGTTTAAAAACATGCATAGCTTGGGAGAGAAAAGAAAAAGGGTAGAGAAAGTCCTTAAGAAATAGAACAATAAAACATATAAAATAAGCCACATAAAGATGGGAAATACACAGAGAATCTGGATAGTGTATGCTGTGTTGTCTTTGAATTTTTTTTATCTGCTAAGAGACACTGGATTATGAAAACTACTAGATTCAACCAACTTATATATTTTTTAAATATCTTGTCTTCAAAATTTAAGTCAAAAGACATGTTACTTTGGGGAAGAGGTTATGCTTTATTTTCCCAGGAAATGAGAGGCCGTTGGTTTATTCTGGGTTAAAGAAAATCAAGTTTGATCAAGAAGATCCCCTGAAACTCTGGTTACAGAAATAAAGAAATAAACCTAAAAGAATTACAAGACACATGATGCATATTTTACCTGCTCAAACACATAACAAAAAATCAGCTTTTGCTGACTTGTGTACAATGCACAGTCTATATTTATATTGATATAGATATGTATGTTACCTTTAAAGGTTTATATATTTTTAAAACAAGAGGACCAGACACCAATAAAAACAGATGGACTAGATGATACAGCATCCAAACAGCTTCAAGGCTGTTGACTGAGATGATTCAGCCTCACAGAACACTCCAGCCAAGACCTACTAATTATCCTGATTTTGTCAAGGTTCCCTCAAAGATGACCAGCACCCTCAGACAACAGAAAGTAGTCAGTTCAGAGAAAACAATGTTCCCCAAATATTGTTTATGGGTGTTTGTTATCATTTAAGGGGTTTCGGTTACAAGTTATTATTGGTAATGGTCAGGAAAAAAGCTGAACAAAGGAGACTAGACTCAAGAATCTTGTCCTGAAAAGAAAAAAGGGGGATAGAGAAATTATAGGATAAAGGGGGGAGATTATTGAATCTACTTTTAAACAAAAAAAGCAACTACTAGTCTTAAATATTTTACATTGGCATGGATTTTTGCATATTGATACAAATTTAAAGTTAACTTTGTTATACATATATATATATATATGTTTCTACTCTGGGTTGTGCTTATGCAATTCATTAAAAAATGTAATGTATAATTAAAATACACATTAATTTTCATCTATAATAGTCAAACTTATAGATGTGTTAAACATGTTTTCAAGGTCATAAACAGATATATTTAGATGGATAGATAGTCTTCAAACACTTCAAAATCCTACAGAATATGGCACTTAATATGTTTAATAATCTAAGACTTTTCATGACAATGAGACACGCCTGCTCCTAGCAGTACCAATCTACTTCAGAAAAGATGATGGGAATTAAAGAAGCTCCATATGGAGTTTGCTTTCTTTATGGCAAAAGCTAGCTATGTGAGCAAAGAAACTGCCCTTGCCTCAATTGCTGACAGTTAACATCCAAACTGGCCCAGTAGGATGAAAGAAAGGCAACTGCCAAATTTTGTTAAGACAAGGTAGGACAGTCCTTCAAAATCTCCTGCTTCACAGCAAAGTCTGTCAGATATGCTAGGCCTGTAGGCCAGTATTGGATGCTCCAATATTGTAGAGGAACTTTGGGTGACTGTCCAGGCAACCTGATGTCCTGGTTATTAGATAACATTTCATCCTTCTGGGGTTTTTGATGGATTTGAAGAATAGATTGTTATAGTTTTCCTTAGTTATGATAGAAGGTAAATTAGGTACAAAACTTTGGAGTCACAGAAATAAGATAAATAATAGAATATTTTCTCTAATTTTGTCAAAAACAAATGGACTGGATATTTTAACAAATAATTCTTACTTAATAACTATTTTTGTTGTATATAATCTTACTATGTTAAAGTTAAAACCTTCCTTTTTGATTTTGGCAAAAAGGGGGAAATGCTGTGGAATAACCCTTTAATACACTGTGAAGGTTTGTTGCTGTGATTGGATTAATAAAGAAGCTGAGTGGCCAGTCATTGAACAAGATAAAGTTAGGTGGGAAAGCCAAACTGAGAATGCTGGGAAGGAGAAGGATGGAGTCAAGAGATGCCAAGCAGACACCCAGGAAGCAGGATATATAGAAAATAAGGTAACAAGCCATGAACCATGTTGCAGAGGGTAGATAAGAAATATGGGTTAATTTAAATGTAAGAGTTAGCTAGTAACAAGCCTGAGCTATCAAACAAGTATTCACAATCAATATTAATTCTCCCTGACAGATATTTGAGAAGCAGCTTGTGGAACAGAAACTTCTGCCTACTTTATTGTTCTAATGTAATACCAACAACTGATATAAGAAAGATGAAATAAGAATGGGATACACGCACACATACACACATACAAACATACACACACACATACACACATACAAACACACACACACACACACACACACACACACACACACACATCCCCTCCACATAGAATATTTCAATTGGAGTTGTCCCTACACAGGGGATGAGGGCATTTCTCTGAGAAGTAAGAATCTGACAAATAAAAAAACTCAGTGCCAGATGTAAGACATCTTCCTTTGAGCTGTTGTGTTGGGGTGTCCTGGAGACCCACAAACAATACAAGCTATTACTGTTGCTCTTAGTTACCCACCAGAACTTGATTGTAAGACCTTATCACTGAAGACATCACAAACTTTGGTGATAAAACAGGGAGAATTAAGTTGGTACTAGTCAGAAAGTTTACTTCCTGTTGAGTAGTTTGTATAATTCTTGAAGGTTGTTGAGGGGAAGAAGTCATCCACTTGTGTGGATTTTGTCCAGTGGCAGCACATTTGGTTTTCCACTCTTAGCCCAAAGACACCAGTTTTGCCTGTGTTAAATTGTATATGCATCATGTTCTCTGTGCAAGAGTTTTTATTACTTATATTTTCATAAATAATACAAAGATTTATTTGCGTGCATGTGTGCTTACATGCGTGTGTGTTTATGTACTCAACTATGCAGAGCCTGAGAGAGCCAGAAGAGGGCACTAGATCCCCTGTAGCTTGAGTTATAATTGGTTGTGAGCTACCCGACATGGGTGCTGGGATAGAACTTGGGTGCTGTGGACAAGGAGCAGCAAGTGTTCTCAACCTCTGAGCCATTATTTCAGTCCTTAGTTATTCTTTTACTAAAAAAAAAAAAGGTAAGTAAAATGTTTACTATATGTTCATTTTATTTTTGTTTAAAAGTGCTAATTTTGTCTCCACTTTATCTAGGGGCTGTAGAAATGGCTCAGCAGTAACATGCTTCCCATGCACACATGCAGACCCGAGTTTGGACTACAGGCTTTCCAGAAAATGCTGAGCACAGAGGTGTGCACCTGTAACACAGCACTTAGAAGGCAAAGACAGGAGGGTCCTTGGGGCTTGTTGGCAAGTCAGCCAGCTGAAGTGGTGAGTGCCAGGTTGAACGAGAGACCATGCCTTGAGGGTGATGGAGGAAAACACGTGAAACTGAAGTCTGGTCTCCACATGCACACCTACACATGTGTACACACACATGAAAAAATATATATACATACACACAAATTATCTGGAGAAGAACACTCAGAACAATGATATATATGTATAAACAGCACAATGGATCCCATTGCTTAAAGGAAAACAAATGATCATCTAAATCACCCAGTAAGCACCGTCAAACAATTACCTTCTATTGTATTAGCACAGGCATTGATATGTGGCAGACTTGTTATGTGGCCAAGGGAAACAGATGTTTGACTTTTCCCTTCCCTTGCAAAACTCATAGGAGTGAAAGCTTCACATTTCATTTTAGAAACTGGGAAGCTCATCCACTAGTGTTTGCAGTACACGTCTGAGTGATGGGCACACCGCTGGGAAGGGGACACCTGCTGAGGAAGGCAGAGCCTGGGTGTGACTCTGAAGGGCTAGCAGAGCAAGCCTCCAGAGCTGCACATGGGCAGTCCTGCTCTTTGTTCTTCCCTCTCTGAGCTCTTACAGGTTCTGTGTCTTCTTTGTCATTCTGGTTTGTGGACAACTAATGTGTTATTCCCATCTGGTGACAGCTATGACAGGAAACCTGGCTCTTCAGTCTAATGACCTAGAAATTTATTGTAGCTGGATGACAGACATTTATTCTCTGCTTGGTGACAGTACAGGAATGATCTCTTCGGGCTTCCCCTATCTATTTCCAGCCTAGATCCATCAAGAATTCTGTGCCCAGTGGAAAACCCTTCTTTTGCTATGCACACAAACAGAGAGTTTGGTTGTGTGCTCTGGACATGCAATGCGCACCGTGAAACTGAGGCATACATCCAGTGTGCCTGTGTGCTCTGGACATGCAGTGCTCGCTGTGAAACTGAAGCCCACATCCAGTGCACCTGTGTGCTCTGGACATGCAGTGCTCACTGTGAACTGAGGCACACATCCAGTGCACCTGTGTGCTTTGGACATGCAGTGCTTGCTGTGAAACGGAAGCACACATCCAGTGCGCCTGTGTGCTCTGGACATGCAGTGCTCGCTGTGAACTGAGGCACACATACAGTGTACCTGTGTGCTCTGGACATGCAGTGCACACTGTGAAAATGAGGCACACATACAGTGCGCCTGTTGCTCTGGACATGCAGTGCTCGCTGTGAACTGAGGCACACATCCAGTGCACCTGTGTGCTTTGGACATGCAGTGCTTGCTGTGAAACGGAAGCACACATCCAGTGCGCCTGTGTGCTCTGTGCATGCAGTGCTTGCTGTGAAACTGAAGCACACATACATTGTGCCTGTGTGCTTTGGACATGCAGTGCACACTGTGAAACTGAAGCCCACATGCCATGCATCTCTGTATCCATGAGTATAACTGCCAATAATGTTACAGTGAGAGGGTGAGATGCTGATATTTTAGGAGACCACCAATGAATTATAGTAGATTGTGCAGTCTCTTAAATTAAAAGAGCTCTGGTCTGAAAACATATAAGAGCTTATGGAAATAAAAGCCCACAAATTTCATGGAAAATAAACACATTAACCTCAATACTATAAATATTTTAGATAAACTTTTTTTTACTAATGAAAACTAGCTTGGAAATATTTTAAGTATCCAAGACCACACAGTTAAGTCTTTTCAGACTAAATTAGCTTAATAATTTTGCTATAAAAATTCACCTATGACTATTTTCAGATGTATCCCTGTTGATTACAAAGTAAGCATACGGCTTGTCTTCTCTGAGCTTGAGTTTTCTACTTACACAGCTCAAATGTGTTAAGAGTACTCCCACATAATACTCAAGACTATCAAATTACAGAACCGTGTTTATTGAGTCATTATTCTGGAAGACTTTTATATAACATGCCATTATATTCAAGGAATATAATTATTAATATCAATTACTGTCATATAATATAAATATTTAAATAAAATAATGATTTGTAGGGCCTGATACTTAATAAAATTATGAGATATTCAGAAAACTCAAAGGCAAAAATATGCAGAATACTGAAATCCTAACCACTGAGCTTGATTTTAATTTGCATAGTTTTATCTGTATTTGCTACAGACTGTTAGAGTACGTCAGTGACAGTGTTCATGTTCACCACTTTCAAAGTTACAAGAGGTATGCTTGCAGTTGTTTTTTTTTAAAAGAAGTGTTTGCTCAGAGTTTTGTTGAGTCACTAAAATTCATAAACATGGTAGACTGTCTTCAAATTCTTATAAAATAGAAGCTTAAAGTTTGCAGCTCACAGGGTAGTGGCAGGTGGGGTAAGGAGAGGGTGACAGGAAAGCTCAATGTGTGTGTACACCCTGACCCAGTGACCTTCAACCTCTAACCTCTACACTTACAGATTCTTAAGAATCCTAAGAAATCTAAACACAGCTTGCTAATGGAGTTTATAATTTGCATCATTCTATCAGTATTTGCTAATATAAAAACTAAAATTGAGAAACTAAAAATATAAACTTATACTCTTAACAGTTTAAAGGAGCTGGTTGGTATCAGGAGATGCTTTTCCAGTTTGAAAAAGAACCAACACCATTATTAGAAAACTAGATTATTTAAAAAACACATGCATTAAAGAAAATTTGGTAGCAAATGGAAATTGTTCAGTATGGACTATTTTTGTAGATAAAAATTTTAAGTGCTCTCTCTCTGAGGAGTGAAAAGGGTCTGGAGGTCATAATGCAGTCTTGGGTCCTGCCTACCGAAGCATCGAGCTATGGAGAGTCAGTATGGGATGTCTGGTCTCATGTCGAGGTCCCTGACCCATTTGCAAGTTGAGTTTTGTACAGGGTGATGGATTTGAACATATTTTTATTCTTCTATATGGAGCTATCCAGTTTGACCAGGACCATTTGTGAAAAAAAATCTGTCTTTTCTCCATTGTGTATTTTTGGCTTCTTTTTCAAAAATCAGGTGGCGTAGGTGTTTGGAATCATGTCCAGGTCTTTCTTTCCATTCCACTGATCAACGTGTCTGTGCTTACGCCAATCCCAAGTTGTTTCTATTATTATAGCTCCGTACTACAATGTGAAATCTGGGGTAGTGGGATCCCCAGAAGTTTTTTTACTATTAGGATTGTTTTGACTATCGTGGTGTGTGTGTGTGTGTTTGTGTGTGTGTGTGTGTGTGTGTGTGTGTGTGTGTTTTGTACACTTTTTGTTGTTATGATTTGCTGGTTTTGTTTCTTGTTTTTTTGGGGTAGCATGAGGTTGGATGAAGGAAGGTTGGGAGGATCTAGAGAAACTGGGGGAGAAGAATAGGATCAAAATACACTGTAAGAAAATGTCTTAAATAATATAGTAATTTCAAAAAGAACCACTACGTGTGAAAACCATTTCAAATGATAAGGAAAGGCATGAGTTTTTGTGCTCTTGAATACTGGGCTCCATCTCTTGGGCTATTAAAAGAAGCATGCTGAGTGTCAGCAGAGTTAGTAGAAGGGTGGTTTGTGGATGCTCATTGCTATCAAGTCTTTTAACTCTACTTTTAACTGGCAATTTTAAAAAACAAAAGTGGTGAAAATGCTAGCACAGAAATGTGCATTAAATAAGAAAAAAAATCTTGGGCAGTGAAAAAAATTATGGCTTCTGACAATGCAGGACAATACTCCTGCTCCTCATAGGACTGAAAGGCTCAGGACACTCTAAAAAGTGACTTACAAAGTTCACTTTGCAACTTAATTCTCATCTGAGAGCCCTGCAGAGCCAGAGGGGACTTACTGAAAATACAGAATAGCTCAACTACACGTGGCAAAGTAAGATGGCCAGGTCCGGCTTGACTGTCTGTCTGTGCTTGTCTGCAGTCTCTAGTGGGAACGGCCTGCTGCTCTGTCTGTTCGATGCATGGGCTGCAGGGCAATTGATGTGCTTGGGCTTCCTTGTTGAGGTGCAGAGCATGATGGCTGACTGGGCCAAACTACGAGAAGACAGTCATGGGGTGCAGGGCTGTAAAATGCATGTAGCTTACAGTAAAAGAGATGAAGCTTGGAAAGAAAAGGTATGTGGAGAAAAGCGACGGCACAGTGTTACTAAAGGAGCAAGCAGCAGATACTTTAATTTTGGTCCTGGTTTTCACCTCAACTTTTCTATAAATACGTTGTCTTCATCGAAGCATGAGAGGGCGCCAGTATGAGCAGTAAAGAATAACAACCAAAAAAAATTGTGATGAATTATAGGCAACTTGAAATACAGCCCTCCAGCTAGCAAATTTCCTGGAGCACATTTGCAGTCAGTACAATTACAGATTCCTTTCTCTCTTGGTACAACAATGAGGACCTCTGGCGAAAGGTAGAGCATGTGATGGCTGTTCCAAATTTTTTTTTTTGAAATCACTTCCTTAGGAGATGTTTCCTTTTGTTTCAATTCAAATTCTCTGCACAGTTTCCAGATTTCAGATTGCTCTCATTCTGGTTACTGGAAATGAGAAAACTTGAGAGATTTGATCAAGAAATATGAAGACCTTTATAGCAATAAAGCGAATGATGACATTGGTCTCACCTCTTACTTGGAAACATTAAGCTTGAGACCACAATCTCAAATGGCATGGTATCTTCACACAAAAGCACAGCACACCCTCCTCTAAGCTCACTCAAAGGGAAGAGGTGGAGTATCCACCACCAGGATATTTTTTGAGGTGAAACTTTGAAACAGACATTTGTAAGGATGATGACCACAAAAGGAAGGAAAGAAATCTTTATTCCTATCTGGGTAGCAAATGGCACTTTTTGACAAAAGAGCTGTTACTCACTTCTTGAGTCAGCTGAAATGCCATCAAACTTTTAAAAATATGTCTTCTTAAGGCAGAAAGTGCTTTCATTTAGTTTTAAGATATTTGGGGCTTATTAACCTCAAGAGTGAACCCGGTGGTTTTCCATTAAGTCCCCTGTCCATCAGCTTATTACAGACATATTATGATGCTCCTGCCAATATAGGGCTCCTTTATGAAGACAGCAGGAAGTATAAAACGATTATGTCAGATGAGAGAGATGAACGGATCACAAAACTCATTTGTTGTTGCTCATCAGTCACTGCTGATCTATTGTGTGCCAAGCTTCGGGTTAGCAGGGAAGGAAAATGACAATTGTCATTTATTTTACTTATCTTGCTCATATTTGACAAATGAATACGTATCTTTTAGAGGCCCACAGGATGGGTGGATTTAGGTAATGTATTTGGAAAAATGCAAGCATTTAATCTCAGGAATAACCGTTCTATGTTTTATAGAGGCCTCTGGGAAATGAAGGAGTTTGCAGGTCTGGTCTGCAGCCAACAGGAAGGAGGAGTTCACCCCATCTGCTCCAGCCATGGTCTGTGCTATCTTTATAATTTCAACACATTATTCTTAGGACTGTACAACTATAGGATTAAGAAATATGAAAATCTCATGGATGCAATAGGAGAGGCTGGGGTTTTCTGAATGGTCCGCAGGCTCCTCCCACCCCAGGTCTCCATCACACCCCTCCTGCAAGGCATTATGGGGCACAGGAGTGATGTCTTTCTTATACACTACACTAGCTGCATTCTCCATTTTACATCCTTTCTGAGCCATCTTAGATTCATCCGAATTAAGACCCATCTCCTACTTTGTGCTTTCTGTATGCATGTGTGTGCATGTGTGTGCGTGCATGTGTGTGTGTGTGTGTGTGTGTGTGTGTGTGTGTGTGTGTATGTATGTGCATGTGCCTCTCCAGTGCCTATATCCTTGTGTTGCCATGCCCCTGTCTTCTGGTTTTCATAGGAAGAGACTGATTCTTTGTTCTTGGGGCCACACAGAGAACCAGGGAGGGAACAGAGGCAGAAAAGAAAAATGTTCTCGACTTGGATAAGATTAGGTCCAAAACCATAGCTTTAAGAATGGTTATAACACAAAGAACCAAGCATCCTATAATTATTTTTGCCATAGCTAGGAAATCCATGTTACAAAAATAGCCTTCTCTCTGATCCAGGCAGAGAAGTAAAGGTTATGTCTTGCCAGCCTGTTTAATGCTAAGAAGAACACAGAAAACATGCTTTATTTACAGACTCGAAAGGAAATGAGCTATTTGCATTTTTATCTTTCTTTAAGGAGAGGTACATGTCTCTTACCTGACCTTTCATCCTCAAGTTATACTTAAAGGAGATTACACTTGTCTGTATTGTCAATGTAAGCAGCTCAGAGTTTAGGACCACAACAGTGGAAAATATCAAGATTGACTTCAAAGTCCAAGGACCATAAACGAGGTTGAAAATATACTTACTTGGGAGAAACTGAACAGGGAGAAAAATCTCAGTTAATGGAGGCCCACACAGAAGATTTTCAAGATATCTACTGGAGTAATGGCCATCCTGTTTCTTGATGTGTGTGTGTGTGTGTGTGTGTGTGTGTGTGTGTGTGTTCTAGTAACATGAAAGAAAAAACAAAACATGTTAATATCAAGGCCAGGATGCTATATGTAGCCAGCTCTTGCATAGGTAGATGGCTCCAGTCACCTAAGATGCCCACACCTGGTCAAGGAGAATAAAATTAAACAATACGTCTCATTTACCTAAAACTGCTCCTGCTGTTGGAATCATACTAGAGATGTTTCTTTAAGCACTAGGTCCTTGGTTGGAGAGCAGTCAGCACTGAGGTTCAAAGACAAGCTCGCACATCAGAAAACATGAACTTCTTCCTATGGTTTGAGACAAATTAACTGAGAGAGATGCATGTGGCTTGACTGAGTTCTCATGGCTGCTGTAGGTGACAGTTCTCTCTCAGGTGAAGACAGCTGCAACAGTGAATGTGACAGCAGTACATCAATAGTTTCTTCTACTACACAACACACGCACAAGGGACAGAGGAATGGGTGGACACACATTGGAACTAGAGAAAAGAAAAAATTAGTTTCCCTTTTCTTCTGATATACTAGAGAATTCCCAGGTCACCTTGGAAATGTTGGACAACTAGTTAGCATGGAAAAACCCTAATGCAGAGCATTTGCTAATGTCTGTGGTGTATCATTTCACTCTATTAGTTTTGTGGTGCATCATGAAGCTGTCGTGAGCTGAGCTGAGATACCTCAATATTGCTCTATTCCACAGTATTTACACTATGTCAGTTTTCTGGAAAAGTCACCCCAGGATTACAAATAATAGTAAGATGTGGCCATTTCTAAGTCAAGAATTCAGAGTAATTAAAATACAGTCTGCTAATTATAAAGTAATATCATTTCAAACATTTGGGTATAGATGGTTTGTGGGCTTCCTGACTATCTGCTCATTCCTTCTCAACTGAGGACAGCTGCACACACCCCTGCATCATGTCTCTCCCTACTACTCTGACCTTGGTCCTGTCCATCTCACGTCTTTATGGAGATGAAGGCCTGGGAGCTCATAAGCAGTCATCACACATCCTCATTATTACTGTCATCATTGTCACCAACAGGTCAGAGGACCTTGCTGAGGGACTCCTAGTCAGCAGCACCTGTTGACAATATGGAGCCATCTGCTGTTCTTCCATTTCCCGACCCTACTGAAATCTCATGAATTCCAATGGGTGCACTCAATGCATTTTTCACCAGACTCCCTTTGGACTGTTCAATAACAGAGCATCTACTTCATAGAAGGTCCACACAGTACTGGCTTCATGTCCCCTGCTCTTTCTGCCTGAGTAAGTAGAAAGTCCAAGTAATAGCATGTTTCCTGGGTTAGAATAGTTCTGAATATGTCATTGCAATTTTTTAATAATTTGAGTTTCATTTTCTCATTAGTAAATTCTGATACTTGCTTTATTGATATCTAAGAAAAATATTGCTTTGGCTTAAGCCAAATATCACCATTTAAATATTCCTAAAATCTGCCTGGATCTTCATTAAAGGTGTACCAGAATGTTCTCTTTCATTGGGGTCAATCATCTTTCCTGCCATTTTCCTTTTCTGGAATGTCATGGAGCAGATTCATCTTCTTAAGCTGGTTTAGAAAATTATCCTCTCCCTGTCCCCAAAACCCCACTTCTCCTACCACACACCACAGCAGCTGGTGTTCATTCAGAGCTTCCCACGTGTGGTGTAGTGACCTGCCGCTCCTTTCAGTTCCAGTTCTCTCCCATACACCAAGTCAGCCAGCCCAGTTTACAGCCATACATTGTCATCACTCATTCCCCTGTGGATACTCAATCTTTGCCCTTTCTTCTCCAAGCATAAGCCCTACTAGGTTATCCAGTCTAGAGCAGTCAGCCATATATATATATATATATATTACTATACCCAGCAAAGCTTTCAATCACCATAGATGGAAAAAACAAGATATTCCATGACAAAATCTGATTTAAACATTACCTATCCACAAATCCAGCTCTATGAAAAGTACTAGAAGGAAGACTCTAGCCCAAGGAAGTCAGCTGTAATCACCAAAACACAGGCAATAGATAACTTCACACCAGAAAAAAACCAAAGAAGGGAAACATAAACACACTATCACCAAAAAATAATAGGAATTAATCATCACTGGTCATTAATATCCCTTAATATCAATGGATTCAATTTGCCTATATATATATATATGATCAACACTAAATGAACTCAGCATGCTATATGTAATATGTAAGTATGAGTAAATGTTATATATTAGCAATATAAAATATATAATTAGTATATATTGATAGTAAATGCTAATATATTAGTTAAATAATATGTATTACTTAACATACACACACACACATCTATGTTAGCATGTTATAGATGTTGGCCTGGGTCTCTGACAGCCAATGTCCATGCCAAAGAAATCTCTTAAAGAAAGTCAAGAAACCCAAGGGAAAAAAAAACAGTCAAACAGGTGAAGGAAACAGTTCAAGACTTGAAAATTGAAATAGAGGCAATAAAGAAAACACAAACTGAGGGAATTCAGGAAAAGAAAAATCTGGTAAATGAACAGGATCTATAGAGGCAAGCATAACCAACCAAATACAAGGAATAAAGAATCTTAGATATTGAGGATAAAATAGAGGAAATAGACTCACTGGTCAAAGAAAATGTTAAATCCAGCCAATTTTTAACAAAAAACATCCAGGAAATCTGGGACACCATGAAAAGATCAAACCTAAGAATAATAGGGATAAAAGAGGAAGAAGAATTCAAGCTCAGAGGCATAGAAAATATATTCAACAAAATCATAGAAGAAAACTTTCCTAATCTAAAGAAAGACATGCCTATGAAGGTATAAGAAGCTTACAGAACACCAAATAGACTGGACCAAATAATAAAATCCCCTCACCGCATAATAGTCAAAACACAAAATGTACAGAATAAAGAAAGAATATTAAGAGCAATAAAGGAAATAGGTCAAGTAACATATAAAGACAGACCTATCAGAATTACACCAACTTCTCAATGGAAACTCTGAAATCCAGAAGGTCCTGGACAGATGTTCTGCAGATGCTAAGAGACCACAGATGCCAGCCTAGACTACTATACCCAGTAAAGCTTTCAATTACCATAGATGGAAAAAAACAAGATATTCCATGACAAAATCTGATTTAAACATTACCTATCCACAAATCCAGCTCTATGAAAAGTACTAGAAGGAAGACTCCAACCCAAGGAAGTCAGCTGTAATCACCAAAATATAGACAATAGATAACTTCACACCAGAAAAAACCAAAGAAGGGAAACACACACACACTACCACCAAAAAATAATAGGAATTAATAATCACTGGTCATTAATATCCCTTAATATCAATGGATTCAATTTGCCTATAAAAAGACACAGACTAAGAGAATGGATACAAAAACAGGATCCATCCTTCTGCTGCATACAAGAAACATACCTCTACCTCAAAGACAGACATTACCTCAGAGTAAAGGGTTTGGAAAACACCTTCCAATCAAATGGACCTAAAAAATAAGCTGGTGTAGCTATCCTAAAATCTGACAAAATAGACTTCAAACTAAAATCAATCAAAAGAGATGAAGAAGGGCATTTCATATTCATCATGGGAAAAGTCCATCAAGATGAAGTCTCAATTCTGAACATTTATGCCCCAAATACAAGGGCCCCTACATTTGTAAAGGAAACATTACTAAAGCTCAAATCACACATCAAACTCCACAAACTAATAGTGGGAGACTTTAGGTCTTCCAGACAGAAACTTAACAGAGAAATAAGGGAACTAACAGATGTTATGATCCAAATGGACCTGATAGACATCTATAGAACATTTCACCCAAACACAAAATATACATTCTTTTCAGCACCCCATGGAACCTTCTCCAAAATTGACCATATACTCGGTAACAAAACAAATCTCAACAGATTAAAAAAAAAATGGAATAACCCCCTGTATCTTATACAGGACCACCATAGCTTAAACTTAGAATTCAATAACAATAACACAAAATGCAGAAAGCCTAAAAAATTCATGGAAACTGAATAATGTCCAAATGATTTACCACTGGGTCAAGGAAGGAATAAGGAAAGAAATTAAAGATTTCCTAGAATTCAATGAAAATGAATGCACAACATACTTAAATTTATGGGACACTATGAAAGCAGTGCTAAGAGGAAAATTCATAGTACTAAATGCCTACATAAAGAAGTTGGAGAAATCTCACACTAGCAACTTAACAGCACACCTGAAAGATATAGAACAAAAAGAAGCAAACTCACCCAGGAGGAATAGACGACAGAAAATAATCAAAGTAAGGGCTGAAATTAATAAAATAGAAACAAAGAGAACAATACAAAGAATCAATGAAACAAAGAGTTGGTTCTTTGAGAAAATCAACAAGATAGACAAACCCTTATCCAAACTAACCAAAAAGCAGAGAGAGAGCATCCAAATTAACAAAATCAGAAATGTAAAGGGGGACATAACAACAGACACTGAGGAAATTCAGAGAATCATTAGTTCATACTTCTAAAACCTGTACTCCACAAAATTTGGAAAATGTAAAAGAAATGGACAATTTTTTTGGATAGGTACCACATGCCAAAATTAAATCAAGATCAGATAAACAATATAAATAGACCTATAACCCCTAAGGAAATAGAAGCAGACATCACAAGTCTCCCAATAAAACAAACAAACAAACAAACAAACAAACAAACAACAAAAAAACCCAACAAGGGCCAGATGGTTTCATCACAGAGTTCTACCAGAATTTCAAAGAAGAGCTAATACCAATACTCCTGAAATTGTTCCAAACAATAGAAATGGAAGGAACACTGCCACTCTTTTTACGAGGCTACAGTTACCCTGATACCAAACTTACATAAAGATGCAACTAGGAAAGAGAATTACAGACCTATCTCCCTCATGAACATTGATACAAAAATTCTCAATAAAAAACTAGCAAACCAAATTCAAGAACACGTCAAAAATATCATCCACCGTGATCAAGTAGGCTTCATCCCAGAGATGCAGGGATGGTTCAACATATGAAAAATCTGTCAATATAATACACCATATACACAAACTGAAAGAAAAAAAACACATGATTATCTCATTACATGCTGAAAAAGCCTTTGATAAAATCCAACACCCCTTCATGATACAGGGACACAAAAAATATATCTAAACATAATAAAGGCAATTTACAGCAAGCCAACAGCCAACATCAAACTAAATGGTGAGAAACTCAAAGCAATTCCACTAAAATCAGGAACAAGACATGGCTGTCCACTCTCTCCATCCCTATTCAACAGAGTTCTGGAAGTTCTATCCAGAGCAATAAGACAACAAAAGATGATGAAGAGGATAAATTGGAAATGAAGAAGTCAAATTATCCCTATTCGCAGATGATATGTTAGTATACATAAGCGACCCCAAAAACTCCACCAAAGAACTCTTACAGCTGATAAACAACTTCAGCAAGGTGGCTGGATACAAAATTAACTCAAAAAGTCAGTAGCTCTACTATATACAAATGGCAAATGGGCTGAGAAAGAAGTCAGAGAAACATCACCCTTTACAATAGCCACAAATAACATAAAGTATCTTGGGATAACTCTAACCAAACAAGTGAAAGAGCTGTATGACAAGAATTTTAAGTCTTTTATGAAAGAATTTGAAAAAGGTATCAGAAAATGGAAAGTTCTCTCATATTCTTGGATATGTAGGATCAACATAGTAAAAACAGCAATCTTATCAAAAGCAATCTACAGATTCAATGCAATCTCCATCAAAATCCCAATGCAATTCTTCACAGACCTTTAGAAAATAATTCTCAACTTTGTGTGGAAAAACCAAAAACCCAGGATAGCCAAAACAATCCTGTACAATAAAGGAACTTCCAGAGGCATCACCATCCCTGACTTCAAGCTCTACTATAGAGCTATAATAATAAAACCAGCTTGGTATTGGCATAAAAACAGACATGTTGATCAATGGAATAAAACTGAAGACCCTGACATTAATCTACACGCCTACAAACACTTGATTTTTGACAAAGAAGCCAAAATTATACAATGGTAAAAGAAAGCATCTTCAACAACTGGTGCTGGCGTAACTGGATATTCTAATGTAGAAGAATGCATATAGATTCGTATCTATCTCCATGCACAAAACTCAAGTCCAGGTGGATCAAAGGCTTCAACATAAGTCCAGTTATACTGAATCTAATAGAAGGAAAGTAGGAAGTAGCCTTGAACACAGTGTCATGGGAGACCACTTCTTAAATATAACACATCCAGTGACTAACGGAAGCAGATATAGAGACCCATGGCCAAGCACTTGTCCAAGATCCTGGGACTGAGTTGAAGAGAGGGGGGAAGGATTATAAGAGCAAGGAGTGGGGTCAGGATCATGATGGGAAAACCACAGAGATAGCTGACCCAAGCTACTGGGAGCTCATGGACTCTGGACTCATAGTTGAGGAGCCTGCATGGGACTGCACTAGGCCCTCTGAATGTGGGTGTAAGTTGCTTGGCTTGATGTGTTTGTGGGTCCCCTGACAATGGCACCAGGACTTATCCCTGGCACATGAACTGGCTTTTTGGAGCCCATTCCCTATGTTGCTATGACTTACTCAGCCTTGATGCTGTGGGGAGGGGCTAGGTCCAGCCCCAACTTGGTATGCCAGCCTGTGTTGACTACCCAAGGGAGGCTTTACCCTCTATGAGGAGGGGATGGGATGGGAGGGGGGAGGTTGGGGGGAGCAGGAGAAGGGGATGGAGAAAGAACAGGGGTTGGTATGTAAAAGGAAAGAAAAACATTTTAAATTAAAAAAAATACAGATGGGAAGGGAACATAGACTCTAAAATGCAGAGCAAGTTATATAAGAGGGAGACAATAGAGCTAGGCTGTAAGTATTATAGCTGGTTTTATTATTAATAATCATACAGAGTACAACACAAAATATAAATGGATCTTACAATACACTAAGTTATTCCTACTCTTTACAGTAGTGAAGAAGGGGAAAAGTCACTACAAGATCAAAACTTAGTGCGGGGTACTAGTAAGATTCAGTTCAACAAAGCCCCTGTCACTGTGGAGTCCTCAGGTGCCCAGCACTGTGGGAATATAGACAGAGGAGACACTCAGAGGGCACTCAGATGTTTACATAAAACAGAGCAGGACTTCAGCACAAAAATGAAGGTCATCAAAGAATGCACTGAGTGTCCCATCCTGTCCTGTGTCCCCAATTCCCACCACCACCACCACCAAATCTGCCTGGATAAGAGGCTGTAAAAAGGAGTTTATTCAGAACCAAGACTCTGTCTGCATGGGGGCCTGCTAGGTCTCAAACCCAGGACAAATGGCTGAGGTGCCTACTTAACATACCAAAGTGGACCTGGCCACCAGATTCTTCTAGCATCTCTTAGTCCCTACCTGTTACAGGGTCCTCCTGGCTGGCATGCCCACACCCTACCCTAAACTTCTCCATCCCAGAGGCTGGGCTGCCCTTCCCCCAGCTGCCCTTCCCTATATAATCCAGACATTTTGGTTACCTGGTCCTTTTGTCTACCCTTTACCCTCCTCTTGGTCTGGCTCTCCCCTCCCCTTCTCCTCACATTGAGAGGGCAGCAGGGTTGCAACCATTTTAGAGAAGAGTTTGACTGGGGGCAACAGGTCCTGGGAAACCCACCAGAGGATGTACTGCTCCTAGACCCAGACAATTAAGAGCCACATAAAGAGTTCCAGACATTTCCTGCCATAACCTAAAGGGTATGATAGATTATATACCATAACTGTCAGAGGGAGCAAGCTTCCTGCAGATAAGAATTGGGGTGTCTTATTGTCAGAGAAAATAGGTCTGCTGATGATAAAGATTGCTAGAGAATATGGCAATTTCCTTGTAGCTACAATTCTCCAATCAGTTCAAACCAAGCATCTCTAACCTGAAGTGAGCACCAGTCCTGAGTTTGTAACTGTACAGAGTTGGAATCCACCCCCCACCAGACTCCATACCATAACTATTACAAAACCCCTGCTTGCTCGCTACTCAGGCTCTCTACTGCTCAGCCACTACATCAAATGGATGGAGAGACCCGGGTTAACTGGTAAATAAAAAGGCTCTTTGATTTTGCATTCAGATCAGTCCCTTGACAGTCTTTGGGGGACTCTGGGTACAACAACATGGCCCAGGGTCATGATCTCTGGATTCTCCCATGCCTCTGCCTCTACCCACACTCTCCACTTATCTACAACAAACTTTCTCCTCCATCATACCTAGGAGCAGTCACGGTCTTTCCTTTGCTTTATATTTCTGTTTTTCATTCAGGGCCAGCTCCAGGGTGACAGGTGGCCTGGGGACATGGATAGAGAGGATGTACTTGTAGGTGAAAAGAGCAATGATGAGGAAATTAGAATATTAAGAGCTGCCAAGGGCAGGTGAGCATAGGGCTTGTGCAGTGATTCACAAGCTTGATTCTAAGAATCCATGAATAGACTTTCAGGTTGCTACTACTTTAAATTACCAGAGTCAGAATTTAGGTGGGAGGAAATGAAGAATTCTCGATAATTGAAATATGAAACAGTCTGGCTAGGGAGGATGGGATCTCCAAGTCTGCCTTAATTAGGTGCTAAAAATAGCCATTTTAAAGTCTTCCTTCCTTTCTAGGCCATCCAGCATTCTTCAGACAGCTTTAGTCTCAGCCATGTGCTAATTGTTTCTAATGGCCTGTAAACAAACTCCCCAAACTATTAACCTCTCTCTTTAGCCAGAGATTCAGGAAATTAGGCTTTGAAAAAAAAAAAAGTTCGCAGCAAGTTGCCCTGGAGGGTTTCTCAAAGTAGAGACTCTGGCTTTGGAGGGGACTCAAAGTCAAAGGCAGCAGAAGCTTGTGGAGTGGAATCGCCACTCACAAAGCCTGAAGAAAAGACCCCACCCTTCTCTACACTGAGATGGTTGCAGTTCTTTCTGCAGGGAGAAGTAGAAAAGACTGCATCTTCCAGACATACAAATCTCTAATTACAGGTTTCCAAAAAAAATTTTTAATTGTATGTGTGTGTGTGTGTGTGTGTGTGTGTGCGCGCGCGCGCGCGCGCACGCATGTGCGAGCCTACGTGTGCGCGCATGCAGAGGCCAGAAGAGAGTGTCAGATCCCCTGGAGTTGGAGTTATAGGTGATTGTGAGGCAGCCAACATGAGTGCTGGGAACTGAACTTGGGTTGCCTGCAAGAGCAGTGAATGCCATTTTCCCAGTCCATCTAGGATCACATCATATGTTATATTATGATATAATGTGTATGTGTAAATACATATATCTTATTTATTTATTTATCTTCTGTGTGGGGGTAGCTAAGGAATGCATGTGCAAGTCAGAGAACATCTCCAGTGAGCCATCTTGCTGGTTCTGACTCCAAGGTTTTTAACAAATATTGTAATAATATCTCTCAATTGACAACAATGTTGGAATTAGAATTGATGGTAGATTGAAAAGAGGTTCAGTTTAGCTTTAGAGAGGTAACGTCCCCAAACTATCAGGGAGTGAGCTTGAATAATGAAACACTAACTTAATTTGTAGTCACAGAATAGCCAAAGAATGTTATAAAAAGAATGGCAATTGAGATATGTCCTTCCAACCATGTTAAAGCTTATTTAAAATTATAGTATTTTTAACGTTCTTCCCAGCATAGGCTGAGTAATAGAACAGGTAGAAGTCCCAGTGCTGAGAACAAGCTATGCCATAAGCGCCTCCATGTTGTTGGAAAGCACTGGCTTTTCTTACTGTGCACTGCACTAGAAGATTCCACTTTACAAGCAGCTTTTGACTCCATCTTGAGAGCTGAGAATGGCTACAGGTCTAGGTGGACCCACAAACTAAACTGTATCATCTGTCAGGTACACCCATCCAGCACAGATTATTAAATGACATTCCTGGGAGCAGAAAGGAACCACTGTATACAATTTTCAAGGTGAAATAAGACTGTAGGAGCACATGAGTGTATTAAAATATCAGAAGATTCATATTGAGACAGGGTACAACTCCTTCATAGGACCCCATCTGTGACCTAACATGGCAATGGTATGGCCCACAAACCTAACATCTGATATATGGTGCTATACACCAAGGGCCAACAAGCAGAGGCCTCCCCAACTGTCCCCAGGGCATCAGCTCATCTCTTTCCCCTGCTGTTGAGGCAACCTACTGGACTCCACCTGTTTGCTTGTCTGGACTTCAAGTTGAACCCATCATTTCCTGCTCTTAGATTTGAGTCAGCATTTCTGGGCTGGATTATATAATGTTGTTCTTAATCTTGATGACCAACAGTGGTGCTCTCCAGACACTAGCCTGGATCTTTATCAATACAGATTCAATCCACTTCCCAAAGCTCCTGAACTCTTTGTGATGTGTGCTATGCTGTAAACTACATATGCATATAGACACACAGACAGATACTGTGTGCTTTGTGATGTGTGCTATGCTATAAACTACATATGTATATAGATACACAGACAGATACAATTACTGTGCACTTTGTGATATGTGCTATGTTGTAAACTACTATGCATATAGATACACAGATACAGTTACTGTGCGCTTTGTGATGTGTGCTATGCTGTAAACTACATATGCATATAGATACACAGACACAGTTACTGTGAGCTTTGTGATGTGTGCTATGAGGGTTGATATTAGTAATTAAGACTGGAATAAAAGAGTGTGCCAAGTTTGGTAATCTTGGCCAAGTTACCAAAACAGCTAGGATTACATGACAAATTGCTGTCAGTGAAACAGCTAAACCTTGTGAATTTATTGTTATTCTAAAAGCCCTGACACTTTAGAAAGGCACATGTTTGTCTATGTTTCTGACATAGTGTGTAAGTTCCACTGTTGGTAGCTCAGCATTTTTAAGGACATTGCCATAAAGACAGAAAGGAAACGGTGATAACTTACTACATTGATACCCAACACTTAAAACACTCAGCGAGTAAAAAAGGCTAACACATCAATAAATGATAATAAAAGCAAATAATAAATAAAATATAAGCAGGGCAATGTTTGCAGTTATGTGTATGGAAATGCTAGCTTTTCTGGTGTTATGTAAATAAATCCTGTAAATGTATTTTTAAAGTCAAACATTCAATAGAAAACCTGTGAGAGGGTTATCAAAGCAAGCACTCCACAAACAACATATATGCATATAAATTATATATATAATATATATATATATATATATATATATATATATATAATAGTTAACTACATATGCATATAGATAAATAGTCAGTTTACCTGGAAGTCACAGTCAGGCCAAGTAACAGCTAGCTGTCAGTTAGTCCAACCACAGAGAGTGGTAGGTTTCTACACAGCTGCTTAATGGCCTCCCAATCAGTATGGCCCCAGAAATAATGCCATTCTGAGTCCAAAGGGCCTCAGAGAGCAGGGTCAGGTCTTCAGACCTGTGTTGTTCCCTCCTTTCCCAGGCCTTGGCTTCCCATGAGCAAGTTAAAACCTTACATACAAATTTCAGATTCCAGTTCTGTCTGGATTCCTGCTTGTGGAGAGCTCAGCCCATCACAGGTCCCCTGCTACAGCTTTCATAGCACTTAAGAAATTAAAGCCTTATTAAAATGTCTAAAGTGACCCTACTCAAGAAAGCTTCTCTTTCCCAAGTACATTTTGGGTCACTAAGGTCCAATTTCTCTCTCAGTTATGTCTTAAGCAATTATGAGCCGACATTATTCCTCCCATTAACGTTAGAGCACATTTGCCTCCAGGAACCTGCTCCCTTCCTCTTCAAAGTATTTCCTCTGAGCTGATACATATAGATAGGTAGTCCCATGTGGATTAATGCCTCAGTTCTAAAAGGAATATTTATTACAGGATTCTCAAGAGAAGAATGAATGATAAACAGCACCACTGATATCACACTGGATAGATACTTAAAATTTCAATCTGTTTACATTAATTATCTTATTTAATACTAGCACCAGCTCAGTAATAAATCAGATTTAGAAAATGGGGTCAGAGTGATGAAATTGTCCCTAGTTAGATGACCAACTGCTGGTAGTTTCAGGAGGAAAGTTTATTTCTACCACCCCAGCCTGGGGCCATCTGTTTCCTGGGTTATTATCTGCACAGCCACAGAACTTTTGCGAAGAGGATGCATGAACTACATGGTCCTACTCTAGGGCTTCAGGTGCACAACTATTGCTAAGGTTATTTGAAGGTGAATGTGTAAGGTTGGGTGTGCTGGCATAGCCCATGGTTATAGGGCATCTGTACGGGACTCAATACGTTCTGCCAAGCTTGCTCTGTGTGTTGACTCAATCCTCACAATGATGAAGCATGACGTAGAAGGCTGCTTCCCAACTGGACAGAGAAGCAGCGGGCAGCAGAATTTGATGCCTAAAGTCTGTCTTCAAGGCTGGTACTACTAACAACTATGCTCCATACCTGTATTGGGAGTTGGTAAAGACAGCTGAAATAACCTACAGAGAGATACATAAACCTTATGAAGGAGAAAAAGAAGGAAAATGGAAGTGGAAGGAGAAAGAGGCAGAGACGCAGTCTCCATCTTCAGCTGTTGGGGGACAAATTAGATCATGATGATTCAAGAATGTAGGGGACAGCTGAAGGTTACATGCACAATAATGCATGTCTGTGAGTAACACTTAGATTAATGGCCTGTACATACCTCTATGTTTCTAAGGGTGACATCTGGTAGAGCCCTCACCAGAAGAAGCCATTTAACTGAGATGTGAAAGGTGTTGTGGAATGGGAATTAGTCACTGTTAGCAAAAGGGTTGGAGCTGGGACAATGAGGACTGCAGCTAGTTGGGGACAGAAAGTCACTCTTCATTGGTGGAGATAAAGCCTCTTGGTCATCACAGGGCATAAAAAAATCAGCCAGAAGTAGAAAGAGCACAGAATTTCAATTCCTTACCTCCCAGGAAGGCAGCTCCCTTTCTCCTACTCAAGCTCCCGTACAAAGAACCGTAATTTGCTCTTACTGGGGCCTCCCAGCAATGAACACAGTGAACAATGAGGAAACACGCATCCCGTGTTCTAATGCAGATCACAGCCACCCACGTCGGGACCACCCCAAGTCCCAGTGGTTATGTACCACCATTGAGTGCACTTAGGGTTAGCGGAGAGAGACACGTATGACTCATAGAGATGTAGGAGACATTATTGATTTCAGAGTGAATGCAGCAACATTTCGAGCTGAAGGGGGGAGAAAATTCATGAAGGCTACCTTTCTCTGGTTGCCATAACTCCCACCAGCCCTTTCCATTTCCATCTCTTCCCTACAACTACCCTCCCCTCAAAACACCAGTGACCTAAGACCCAGGGGGAGGGCAAAGCTGAGCAGCCATCACAGACTAGCACAGTAAGTCATCAGGCAGCTTTGGCTACAGGGGTGTTTTCATCACTTATTAATTGTTCTGGAACTATTTATTATGATTTCCGTGACAGTTACTTATTATTGTTCCCATGGGAATAAGTTAAAGGAGGAGACGTAAGGATTGGATTTCTCTGCGTTTCATAGGTGCTTGCTGAACAGGCTGCAGTTCCACAGGGGGGTTAATTTTCAGGTCCCATGACACATGCTTCTTATGAAGAGCCTGTTCACGTGTTGTCTCTCTTTTCCCACGGACAGTTTAAGTCCCCCCCATGCCTTCAGCTCTTCAGCTGATGTGCTGGAAAGCCCACCAATATGCACCTTTCTCACTCCCTTGATGCTGTCTTTAGATACGTTCATAGTGTTAGAGTAGATGAACTGATCAGTTTCCTCATTTAGATAAGAACTCTGTGTTCTGTATGAGAAACCATAATTATTGTGCATTATTTTATATCCAGAAACGTTAGTGTTTCAATTCTTATGATCTATGATCCATTCTATATTGGTGTTTCTGTAAGATGTGACATAGGAGATTGAAGTTCATTGGTTTTTAATGGGAAGTCATCTAGCTTTCCCAGAACCATCTCTTGGTGATACTACAATCACATGACCAATATGTATGTGGATCTGAATGTGTTTATGCAGCTGAATAGTATAATTTTGTACAATTTAATACAGACTAAATATTGGAGATATAAAGAAAAATACTTGGAGAATATAACTTTATATAGACAAAATATTGAAGCTCTAAAGAAAAATGCTGACAGGTAAGCAAGCCCTTTAACTGTTCTGAGCTCCTCATGGCTGGCTGATGTGTTAGAAAACTCACAGCAGATCTAAAGAACAAAAGGCTTCTATAAGCAGGAACTTAACAAATGATAAAGATATCATTGGCTAGAATACATGCTGACCAGGTTGAGCAGCAATACCCACTTCCTGCCTAGTCTGCCCTCTTCTCTGTACCTTATTACTGGTACCTCTCAGAAGTACATCCAGGTACCATCTAGGCCAGCAACGCTTAGCCCAGAGACAGAGGCTAGGCAAAAGTCAGCATGGTTGTTTAGGATATGCCAAATAAGGGAAGCACCCAAGTTCATCTGTCACAAAGTGGATTTCTCAGTCCACTTCAGGGTCCTTGATCTCCACCCCTATGGGACCCCTGATGTCTACCTTCATGGAGAGAGTTCTGGACCTGTGGTGAGAACTTTTATGGTGGGTACCATGTGATGATTTATCTAGTCAACTTGATGGAACTGTGAGGCCCTCTGGAGATGGGCCAAGCACACCTCTGGGTGTGTCTGTGGAGGCATTTTCAGAGAGCATTAACAGGGGATGAAGACCTGCCCTGGATGTGGGCAGCATTGTGCCTGAGGTCAGCTACCCTGGTGGAACAAAAAAGGAGGAAGGAAGCCTGCTAACAAGGCATCTGCTCTGTTTCTTTGATTCCATTGTGTCAGCTATTCTCTGAAGCAAGATGGATTCCAATCTTGGTGACTGTGAGACAAAGCAAATCCCCCCCCACTTTGAGCTCCTTCAAGTATTAGTCACAGTAACAAAGCCTGACTAACACACCCAGCTTCCCCTTCTACCATCTGCCGGGGCTACTTATGACTCCTCAGAAGGCCCCCACCCCCCTGACTAGGGGACAGCATCAAATTCCTACACACTCATCAGCAGAGAGTCTCTGAGCGGCAGCCCTCTCTTCTGCAGCAGGAGCATGCCCATTAAGCATCTTGAAGGCAGGGACTGTGCTCAGAGAAGCCCTAGGCTGGAATGGGCCTCCAGGCCCTGAATCACAGCTGGCTTGTTGTCCATGGAGACACTAAAACAGCAGCTCCAAGGCCACTTTACCTACATTCCAGCTCACCTCTAAGACTTTGGTCCAGTTCCTTCCTCCAGTCCTTTTCCTTCCCAACAAGTCATGATGTCATGTTCTTGAGGCAACAAATATATTCCCAAGGCTATAGACTACGGTGTCCAAGGACATGGATTTTCATGTCAGAATTATGGTCGAGTCTACTACTGATCCTCCCTCATCTGCCATATAAAATAGATGCGACTTTCAGGAAGAAATATCTTTGTACCTTATTTTCCCTCCTGTTTAAAAGATGTGTACTATTCATCTCTGACAGGCGGTAAGATTTGTGTGGGTACAGAATGTCCACAGGTGCTAGCAGCAATAGGACATGTTAACAATTGTTGGGCCTTCACTTGCCTTGTGGAGCGCACATTTATGATGGATTACCCTGGCATACATATGGGGATGGGCTGAGCAGATAGGAAAACAGTCGGTTGTAGTCCATTTTAGTCAGGCTCAGGAGAGGACTCTGATGTGGGGTCCGTACTGCTGTCACCAGGGTGACAGCTTGACCTTGGGGGTCTCGGGCTGGTCCTGTCCATAGCAGTGAGTGAGCAGAGACTATGTTGATGGCTTTGGTTAAGCAGGTAGTGCCATGCTCTCAGGAAACAGGTAAACCAGTGCAGTTGGCCTGATCACATACAATGACTTGATGTATTTCTCTCCAGTGCTGTCTTGGCAAAGCGAAAGAACCATGGGGAAGATTCTGACACTCAAGGGGTGAGTTTGGCTTCCTTTTCTGTAGCCATGCAGTGGTGAGAATGAATTCTGAGAGCAGTGACCCCTCTTTGCCTTGCTTTAGTAGCCCAGTTCTACCACACCTGCCCCCTAGAGCCCCTTGTTCTCCCGGCTCGGCCAGCTAGGCAATGCTTCCATCTCAGCTCGAAGGACTTGAAATGTTTATGGGGCCACCTATGGACTTTTTAGATATTGAACAAGTAGATGTATGAACTCTTTGAAACCTTTGATGGAAAAAGAGGGGTTAAAGAAGGCAGATGCCCATGTATGATCCCTTTATCTATAGTGGTGCTCTCAGAGGAAGCTGTTGTTCTATGTGCAGAATTCTACATTCAATGGGTGGGTATGATGGTCTAATGAATCTCATTGTATCGCAATGGACCTTAGTGCTGTAAAAAAATCTATTGGAAGCTAGAAACCCTGGAAAGCCCATTGCTAGCACATATAAGATGTGGGATTTCAGCCATGTTTTCTTCCGCTCAGAATCTGTCAAATTAACAAGGGACAGAATTAACCATAGCTTCAAAAAATGACCTTGCATTCCAGTAACCATTTCTTACTTTGTTGCAAATAGCTCTGCAAACTGTGGAGGCTACAGAGAACAAGTCTGCAAATACCTAATTCTAAATGTCATGTGATTGATAGTCACGTATGGGATCTTTATACTAGCTGAATCCTGCTAGTCACTAAGTGTTCCCCAACATGCTAAAATTTCTGTCTGCAGGTATGGAAGCTTCTTCCTATCAACCTAGCTTAAAACTGATGGCTAATTAACAGGATAAATTGCAATCAGATAAATGCACAGAGAATATAGTATTTCCTTTTTAAGTGAAAAACAGCCATTTAAAGATTGCATGGACATTTCATTCTGTTGAAAATGTATGTTAAGACTAAACTGTGACTGCTAGCAAAGTCGAAGCAAGGGCCCCTTGGATGCTTCCAGAAAGTAGCTGCCTCTTCCTTAACATCCATCAATGGAAAAGGGACTGCTTAAAATCCAGACGGTCACAACACGCAAGGTTGACCTTAATGGATACAAAATTGGTCTGGGGGTATTTGCAATATTCCTCTCTTTTGCCAGTGGGGCTGCTTGTGCCCTTGTAGTGACAGTTAAATGGGAAGGTAAGGCCTCTGGATTTCATGCACAGGCACCTCTGACATCCCCAGCAAGCCCCGAGGATGCTGCGCCTCCCATCTGAGACCTACAGGGTTCACAGCAGGAGAATGGAAGGTCACTGGCTGGCATTAAAACTGACATAGTTCACATTTCAAAGTATCAATGTAGATAAATATTTCTTCTGTGTTTTCATAAGGAATTGACCCCATACAATACAACTTAGTAATCTGTCTCTGATGGCTCAGACTTCAAAATTGGACTTTTCTTTACCCCTACCAACTCCTAAATACTCCACTTCGATCTCTTGTTTATTTATTGTTTTATTTAATGGACATCTGGAAAATTCCATTACATAAAGAAGAGACTGTTTTTGTTTGTTTGTTTGTTTTGTTCTTTTTTTTTTTGTTCTTCTTTTTTTTTTTTTTTTAGAACATTAAAGGCTAGCAAGAAAGCTTAGCTAGTAAATTATTGCCTTGAAAGCATGAGGACCTGAGTTCAAAGTCCAGGACCCACATACATGGCTTGTGATCCATGGCTGGAGTGATGACCCAGTAGTTAAGAGCACTTGCTGCTCTTCCAGAGCCCCTTGGTTCGATTCCCAGCACCCACAGAGTGGTTCACAACCATCTGTAACTTCAGCTTCAAGGGATCTGATACCCTTTTCTGGACTCCATGGGCACCAGGCACACAAGTGATACATAGACATACATGCAGCAAGACACCATTTTTATTTATAAACATAAAATAAAAATGAATAGTAGTTTAAAAGAAAAAAAAACTTGCAAGCTTATAATCCCAGGACTGGATAAATGGAGACTCAGGTGGTGACACAGGTTCTCTGGGGCTTCCTGGCCAGCTAGCTCAGCCTACTTGGCAAGCCCCAGGGTAGTCAGAAACAGCAATATATATGGTGGATGGTGCCTGATGAACTACCCACAAGGCTGTCGTCTGGCTCCCATGCACAGGTAAATACATATGCAGAGATATCAGTGCATACACAGACACACAGATATTCTATATAAAAAGAATGTAGTGTTTATTATGCTGTGTGGAACATTTACTTTAATCCAAGTCAGCAGATGTTAAACCCGTCTGAGGCAAAGGCCAGTGCTGGACATTGCCAGGAGGATAAGCATATTTGTACATAAGACAAGTTTGGACCTTGCTCTTGAGCAAGCTGCAGTTTTATGGAGCCCACACACCAAAAGGCAGCCCTGCTCTCTCCAGCTCTGACTACTCATAAAGGCAAGAACCCCTGGGCTATATCTGGCTTACTCCTGCCTCTGATTCCAACTTCACTACTTTTTCCCTTCTACATGCAAATCCACCTTCTAGTCCTCCCAGGAGACACGTCTTTCACTCACAGCATAAACCTGGAGCCCTGAGTGACAATGAGGAGAGGTCAGAGTGAATCAAGGTGGACCACATGGACTTCAGTTGGTTAGATAGCTGGCTGAAAACTTTTCGTCATTATTAGAGGTAAAACTTTAAATACCTTATCCTCAAATTTTCTTCTCTTAAAATGGAAACCCAAATGACTTTCAAGGACTGAAACTGAGAAGCCCATGGTCATTAAGAGCTACATATCAGTCTTGGGAGAGGTCAGGTGACTGAGAATGTCTTCTGAAGAGAACAGGTTATAGAAGCTTTGTATGCAGACTGTGTTAGAGTGGGATATGTCATACTTTCTCAGGAAAGAATCACAATAGTGCTAGAATTTGGGGCTGGAGAGATGCTCGGTGTGGCTGAGCACTTAATGTTCTTGCAGGGGACCAGAGTTCAATCTCCAGCACTCACGGCGGATGGTGCACACCTAATAGGAACTCCAGCACCAAGAGATCTATCGCCCTCTTCTGACTTTAGGAGGCACTGCACACAGATGCACATAATTATGCATAGCTATGCATGCACACATGTAAGAGAAACAAATACTTAAACAAAAGAGAAGTAATGGGATCTATTCTTATGAGGTGTGGCACTCAATGTGAAGGAGCCTGACTTAAGCTGGATGAGGCATCTTTGAGGCCTTCTCTTTTATCCACTGCTCTATACCACTCACCTAATGGTTGTGAGATGGATGTGGTATTCTCCATCCATTAAATCATGTCATTTGCTTTTCTTTGTGATGTAAATGTGGTATTCTCCATCCATTAAATCATGTCATTTGTTTTTCATTTTGCTTCCATTCAAGGTAACATGAACACAACAAAAACACTTCTTCCCACATGTTCCTGAAGGTGTATTGACCCTGGCTTCATTCATTACATGGTAACAAGCATACTGCTAGGGACTCAGAGGAGAACCACAAAGCTCCATGATTACAAATAAGGGCCCCAAGGCTGTGAGGTGGGAAAACTCTCATCAGATTTTCATTTCAGAAACAGAGTACTTTGCTGAAATAAGTCACATGAAATAACACAGTGGTCTTATGTGAGTGGACTTGGCCTGAGATCCTGGATAAAATCTTAGATACCACTTGACCATGGAATATTAAGAAAGGATTATGTTGGTTAAGGCTTCTATATAGTGCTTCTATAGAGTGAACAAAGATTTTCACTTTGACTCACCAAGTATTGCAAAGTACTGTCTAACCAAAAGAAACCACAAGAAGGATTGGGGATTTAGCTCAGTGGTAGAGCACTTGCCTAGCAAGCGCAAGGCCCTGGGTTCGGTCCTCAGCTCTGGAGGTGGGGGTGGGGTGGAACCGCAAGAAAAGAAGCTGAAGAAGACATAAGGGATGGATCCAAGGGGAATGCCATGAAGATCCCTGTGTGAGGGAAAGAATGCTACCCGAATACTTCCAAATGACGGTTAAATCCCTGTCACAAGGAACAAGTGCAAATGGGCTTTGAGATAAATCTCTGCTAATCTCCAGGCCTGAGTAAATCTTCTCAGTATGCAATCCATGGTTGCTTTGCTTCAGTAAGTGAGTGGATTTTAAGATGGATCTGAAGGCAAGAAAAGTATGAAACTATTTATTATCAACTGTTAATGACACCAAGACAGCAAGTTCTAGTTATAGAAGTCTCAAGATAGTGCCACTGCTTGGATTTAATGTCGTGCCGGGAACTGGTTCTTCCGGCCTGTTTCTGGCAGGGGAAATTTTGGCTGTGTAAATATGGCTGCCTTTCACTTTGTCTTCAACAGTGAAAATGCAGCAAGGGTGAGTGAAAGGGGAAGAAGTGTGCACAGTCAGCTCGCCCATCTCATGACATCGAGGAGTAGGGTTTCTTTTCTTCCATACTGCCGCATGTCTAACTAGATTGATGCTATATGACTAACACAAAGATGAAATAAACAACTCTGAAATAGAAGTAGAAGAGAAAGCCTGTGAAAATCTGTATTTAATTCTGACTTTTGTTTTTTTTTTTTAGGGTCAGGGTAAGGATTAGGGTCAAACACAACCTTAAAAGACAAATCCTCATATTACAAAGACAGACTAGAGTGGGGGCTGGTGCATGGGAAAGGTTCTGTGCTGAGAAAGTTTTGAAGTATCTTCTCATAACAAAAATATGCACACTTGTAAACAAGATCAGCTTGAGTCCACTTACCATTTTAAAAAAACAAACAAACAACAAGTATTTGTGACAAAACTACTTCCTGTATCAATGGTCAGGACAAAACTGAGAACATACTCAGAGAAGGAAAGTGTGCTAGAGAGCCTATTCCCCCGCCCCTCAACACAGAAAGTCACATGTAAAACAGTGTGATTTAAGAAAACCAGCTTGCAGGTATGCAGGAAGAATTTAAAACTGTCATCACCAGCCTGCTCCCATCCTACAACCCTGTGCTTAGGTGAAACGTTCAGTCAGTGAGTTCATACTTGAATAGTATGGCTGCTTTACCTTTGGGCCAAGATCGGGTGCCTAGTCAGACAATATGATCATCACTACATGTTTAAATGTGATCTTCTCATGAAGATTCATTTATTGGTGTGTGTGTGTGTGTGTGTGTGTGTGTGTGTGTGTGTGTGTGTGTACCCTTGTGCACACACATATTCATGCACTCCAGGATGAATGAATGAATGTGGAGATCAGAGGACAACTGTGGAGGCTGATTCTCTCCTTTCACTGTGGGTTCGTGGGACTCACATCACCCACCTTGTTAGGCCTTTGTAACAAGTGCCTTGACCTGCTGGGCCACCTCACTTCCCCCAAATAAAATTATTAAGGGAGTAGGGGGTCCAGTGATAACCAAAGTACAGTATGAGATGCTAAAGTGTCTTCTTTTAAGCTTGGGATGGCCCCATCAAAGGCCTTTTCTTCATACTTCATTCAAGGTTTCTCTCTGATTACAGAAGAGGCTTCCTCCAATCAAGCATCTGGCTCTCTATGCACACACCAGAACTGGACTGAATGGTTGTTTATATCCATTAAATCATGTGGAGTACTAACAGGAAAATTTTATTTTAATAATGTAATTTTTCCAACACATCTCCCCAAGTATCTTAGAGGTGGCTAACTTTGTTCTGAAGATAGCTGTCTGTAATTAATACAAATGGGATGGGAGGCAAGTACTCACACTCTGACAGCATAAGCCTCTTTCACATTATTTTTATGTATGTGTATATGTGTGCACACATGTGTGAGTGTGCACATGTATGTGTCATGTGTGTGTAGGGGTACTCTTAGTGGCTAGAAAAGGGTGTCAGATCCCCTGGTACTAGAGTTATGAGTGGTTGTGAGCAGCCTGCTGTGAGTGCTGGGAACTGAATCTCATCCTCTGGAAGAGAGGCAAGTACTGTTGATCACTGAGCCATGTCTCCATACCCTCTTCATTCACATTGTAACTCCATCTTTATCAATGCTGGCTGGTAGGCTGCCCTCAACTCACCGAAAAAGGTTTTGATTTTTTCCTTTGAAAAACCAAAAGGTGATTTTAATTACTCACTGCTATCAGAGGAGGTGAGCCCTCACTGGCAGAACTGTCTGACTCCGTCCTGAAACACTGGAAGCAATGTTTTGCCATTTGAAAGTATTTTCCACGTGCAGCCATTCACCTTGGCAAAGACAGGTGAAACACAGCAGTTTGTGGGCATTGTTATGGTATTTCCTGCCAGAGCAGAGACTAAACATTAAGAGGCAAGAAAAACGTGGTCGTAGAGACAGGCTTAGTCAATAGCTGTTGCTCAAATATTTAGGCTTCTTTTAGTCACTGTTAAAAGGATGGGAATACCGAGCCAGGAGTATTGACACCAACAATGAACTCAGAAAGTAAATTCACATGGCCATCTTGTTCAGTCTCAAAGAGCAGGGAGCAGCAACACTGAAATGCCTGTTTCTGCCTAAAGCACAGAATAAGAGGTTTGGGGATTTTATTCAGTAACCCATTTTGGCATTTGATTAAAGCATCCTTCCTAGTCAGGACTGAGTCCCCACCTTTGCAATCTGAGCCTCTGAGCTCACCTCTGAAGACACACCCGTGAGGCTGACTTCTTTATTCTCTGCTTCCGCAGTAAGTAGGAATTTCCCTCTCTGCTTACTCTGCAGATCCAGGAGGCTCAGTTTCTCCTTCCTGACCTTGACTCCTAAAGCAGAATTCTCCTCCACTGTGTTTACCTTCCCTCTGTCTCCGTGTCTTTATTTCTTTGTATCCACTGCGGTTTAAAATAACATAGCCCAGAATCAACTGCATGATTTCATTTTGCACATAGGCATGTCTGAGAAGCCCCAACACAAATGCAGACCAATATGTGGAATAACGCAAGTATATGGAAGAGCTATTTTACAAATAACATAGCCTGGCAAGAATAAGTGTCTTTCATAAATTATTATTCCATTCCTATCATTAACTTCGTATTTCAAAGCTTACTGATATTAGTGAGTTTGTATTTCTGGATGAACTGAGACTACACTATTTTTAGATATTTTTGTCTCACATAGTTTAGGGCTCATATTCTACTACTTGACTAATCCAAGTAATTGGTACTGTAAATAATTTTACCACAGTAACATATGCCCAGATTTGGTGGCATCACTGAAATAGATGTGCAGCAGGAGAGGCGTCCAAGGAAGGTCTGCCAGAGGAATGAGGCTGGAGAGCAGGACACCAAGGCCTGCCCCTGAGAGCCTTACCTGACATCTGTGCAGGCTATGCAGGTGATGCTGTGGCTGTTACTGGTGATCAGGTTCAAAGCTACTGATGTATCCTTGTCAGAGGTTGGGTGCGCTCCACATTTAAAGAAAAATTCCTGGAAGAATGAGGAAAGAAATAATTACACATATGGATTCTGCCTGGTTATTTATCCCTTTCCAAACATTTTTGCAGTAAACAATCATTTGGGAGTAAGAGAAGAAATCTGCCATTAGGTATGAGTTGGGAATAAATCACCATCAACTTCTGGAAGAAAAGAACAACCCTGTCTGGTGCAGAGAACTGGTGCATCCTGGAGAATCCCAGGCCTTCTCTACATGGTCACCTTGCAGGTAGCCTTACAACTGGAGCATGCCTACTGAGCAAAGGATCTGGGGAGCCAGAGGACTCAGGGTCACAAGTACCATGATGGCTAATATTGATCGCCAGCCTGACAAGATCCTATAGCATCACCTAAGAGACACATCCTAAGTATGGCTGTCACCATTCCAAGAGCTGAGGTCCAGGCTGAATAAAAAGGACAGAGCTATCCGAGTGTCTGCACTCATCACTCTCTGCTCTTTGACTGTGTGGACACAAAGTGGCCAACTGCCCCAGACTCCTGTAACTGCAGCTTCCCCTGTGAAGGACTTACCCTCTCACTGTACTCCAGGACAAATCCTTCCCTCACAGGTGGCTTTGCTCAGCTCTTTGTTGCAGCAATAAGGAAAGTAACATGGAGGTGCACAACGCTGATATAGGCAGGTACCCCCTGGACAGGAGGGCAGCATGCCCCTTCCCAGCCTAACTCACAGCTCACCCTGGGCCTGACTGCCCAGCCCTAATGCCTGGCAACTCGATGCTCAAATAAGAATGCTTTTCTGCTTTATTTCCTTTCCCAGCTGTGTCTCCAACACACACACACACACACACACACACACACACACACACACACACACACACACACAAATCTCTAGGATATATTCTCCTTTCTCCTCCAGTGTTCTTTTCACTCAGCTTCTTCTTTCCCAATTCCATGGTTTCCTCTGAGGTTCCATCTTTCTATCCACACATGGCTGCAGGGTCGGCTGTCACCCTGCCCCTTGTCTCTGGTGTTCTGTGGGGTCCCAGATTTTCTGCAGTGACAAATCATCTAAACGATGTATTACTGAGGGACAGGAGAAGCCCTGCACCATGCATTTGTGCGGATGGCATCCTCCCTCTTAGCACTATACTTGACGTCAATCATCTCGCATGGGATGCTCCGGATGTGAAATATGAAGCATTTCTACTTCGTGTCCCAGAATGTCTGTCTTGCACTTCTCATCTCTGCCTGGCATCCATAGGTGACTTGTGGGCCAGGGACGACATGAATGGCAGAAGTGACTGCTCATAATGAAACTTTATTTGCAAGATAGGTGCCAAGTTGGATTTTGCCTGGGTGATGGCTTAGCCCTTCTTAGAAGTTAGTAAAATGTCTTTATTATTTTTCCATCTTAATAATGCCTGGCATAGGCAAGGCATTGGATGTAGTGTATCCAATGAAAAGCTGCAGTATCCATTACTAACTGGAAATCTCAAACATTTGATGTCAGCATGTGAGTTTGTCCTCTCTTGTTTGAAACCTGACAAGTATTCACTGGTGTACCGCCTGAAGATCTCTAACTCTGAGGTGTCAGAGAATTGACTGGGGATGGTACCCACCTCCAGTTTCCAGTTTGAGGTTGAGGGTCAAGCTTCTAGTTAATTAGCATTTATCTGACCTAGGGCAACAGTGTAGCAGTGAACCCTTAAATCAGCAATCTTCTATCCATGGGTGTCGAGCATCTCAGTGGATGTGCAAGTACGCTCTGGAACCTGGGTTCAAGTTCAGGGTGCCTGCAGAGTCCAATGTATGAGTCCAGGTCCTCACTGTTTCATCATAGAAACTATATGGCCGAGAAGAGACACCATAACCAAGGCAACTCTTATAAAGGGAAGCATTTAATTGGGACTTGCTTATAATTTCAGAGGTTTAGTCCATTACCATCATGGCAGGAAACATGGCATTATTGTGCAGGCAGACAAGGTGCTGGAGAAGTTGAGAGTTCTACATCTTCATCCACAGGCAGCAGGATGAGAGAGACATTGGGCCTGGCTTGAGCTTTTGAAACTCCAAAAGTCCACCCTCAATGACACACTTTCTCCAACAAGGTCACAATTTCCTATTACCTGTCAAGTAGTGCCATGCCTAATGACCAGACATTTCAATATATGTGCCTCTGGGGGCCACTCCTATTCAAACCACCATAGATACATTGCTTCCGCTGAACCATTTGAAATGCTATACATTCTTCAAAGTCAATTTAAGGATATTGAGAAAAAGATTAAAACAGTAACTGACCACTTAAACAAAAGGTCTGAAGGACGTGGCTGATCCTGGGAAATAGACTGGGCTGCCTCCCACTGCCTTTTACAGGCATGAGGGGGAAAAATCCTTATCTCTAATATAAAGCAATTCCCTCCAAAGAGCTGAGTTGGCAGGAACATTGAGGGTGTTTTTCATATATAGATACATGTAAAGTATTTATATTTTTTCTTAGCTTGCAAAAGCTACTAGTAGACACTTAGATAACAAATCACAAAATTCTTCTAACACTGTATGAAACTCAACTATGTAAAAGCCAAAAACTTTATTACTGGGGGTGGATGTTTATAGACAATAGTCTACATTTAAAGATTTAGAAAGTTCTGTTAATTCAAATGGTATTATAAAACCAACATACAAAATTCCAGCTCTACATATTAAATATAATCCCAGCATGTTCTCTACCAATGTTCATAAATGATGGTTTTTCTACAGTGTAACTGGAAGAACTGGGAGGGATCCAAGGTTTTGTCTAGCTTGCAAGCTGTCTACTTCATCTGCCACCCCATCATGGATGCTGGCAGAAGACAGTGGACTCATGGACAGGGCGTTGTGCCCTAGGAAATGTAGGGAGAAGTGGGTGGACTCAGCTGAGTGCCACACTGTGTGAGTGGTAGCAGGCAGCTGATGACTCTGAGCTTAGGGAACTTAGGTCTTTATGAGGAGCTGTGAGCAAGTCTTCCTTTTCTCCTGAAGGGGGACGACATCTTTATTATACAGGATAATTAGCAAATCTGCCTTTTGCTCTAGAGGGAGACATTAGCTTCCTCTTCCAAGGTCATTAGCTTTTCCCTGCAAAGATGGTCAAAGACAAAGGGTATTTAACGGCTCTCTCTTGAGATAAACAGAAGGAAGAGGCCAGCAACTGTCTCCCAGCAGTGCGAATGCCCTTCCTTACAGGCTAATTAGCCCCGTGATCTGGTTGTTCCCTCTTCTCTGCAATCAGTGGTCTAAAGCTTTCCAGTCTGCATTCAAAAATCACACACACACAAACAAAAACAGTAAGGCAAAATATCAATGAAGTCAGAAGAGGTGTTTTCTAGAGTACCACCTTGGATATATCTGAGAACTTACTGGCAGAGGGGAATCTCACAGCAGTCTGGTTCCCTGGAAACAACTGTGGGAAACTTCTTCCCTCATCTCACAAATGCAACCTCACAAATAAATGAAGAGTGGTGGTAATAAACTAAATGAATTCTCCCACCTAATGGTTCTTCCATAGAGATCCACATATACACTTCTGGGAAGTCTTTATTAACCAAGAAGCTAAAATCTATGACAATAATTGGTTAATTTTATCTAGTTTCCAAATGATAGCCAAACTATTAAAAATAAATAAATAAAGGTAAGCCTGAGGAAAAAAAAAGATGTTGAAAACAGTACTTGGAATTATGCTATGATTCTGTTAAATGCATCACCACTGTGCTCTGCCTTAGCACCAGGAAGCAAAAATTCCAAATCCCACAAAACTGCATTCCTCTAGGCCTTGCATACATACTTAGACATTGACCCTTCCGAGGCGGAGGCTGCAGCCTTCCATTCTCACTGAGTTCTGACTTCCTATTCCAGATGGAGGACATAGCTGGTCCTCTGCCTAGTTCATATCCCTAACAGTAGGGTCCACTCCTGAGGGAAAGTCTGGGCCTCTGCCACTCAACTGCTGTCCACTGGGTCCCTGGTAGGCGCCTCCTCTGTTCACTCCCTTGTTACACTATCACCTCTCCTGAGCAAGTTCTTTCACAAGCCGAAGGCAACTGCAGCCACCAAATACAAAGGCGTGTGCGAACCAGCCGAAGCAGAGGACTAGGAACCCAGCTGTGTCAGAACTCATAGGATCTGCAGCTGATCCATCAACCCAAGGACTACTTGAAGGGTCCTCAATTACTGTAAAATTAACTGGTAAATGGCTCTAAAGCCTTCCTTCCCCAGCCTATTCAAACCTGAGGAATGCATGAGCAGGGCCTGTCTCCTCATCCCTCCATGAGCCTTCTAATAGTTTTTATTGACCATCCAATGTTAAAATTTTATAGATATTGTTTACCAATCATGTTTCCACATAAAATGCCATCCATCTTTACAAAAGCTAAATTCCATCTCCCTCTAACTTTGTTTTAATGAAATCCGCAAAAGGAAAACCCACTTTTCTCTCAGTGAAATAGTAGGGGCACCCATTTTTCCCAGGGAAGGTTGAAACAATTGCATGGTTTGTGCCTAACCTGCATCATGGTATCCACTGCCTGGCTCACACTCCTGCCAAGGAAACAGGGCCCACTGCTGGCAGCTCACCTGAAGGGACTCAGTGCTAAGGTATAGTATTAATGGTGTGTGTATGGGAGGCTCAGAAACACTGGAAGGAGAAAAGAAGTCACCCTTGGTACCACCTAGTCCTGGAGGACAGATGAGAATGTGGCCGGTTCATCATAGCTCTGCATCGGATTGTTTGGCTCAACCTGGGACAGTGAATGGGGGACACGGGGACCAGGAAGAAGCTGTGGGAAATAACCCCACATGTAAGGAGAGCTGTCCCTCAACTCCAGCTTCTGCCTTCTCTATGCTTCTTGCCATCTGCCTGAACAAAGTAGGGGTCACGAGAGTGCCATCTGCCAGGGCCAGATGAAGACACAGGGAAGAAGGAAGGGTGTGGGGAGCTGATATCACACAGACCATTCAAGAGAAAGTCACTCTGTGAGGTGGAAGACCCCCAACTTTTGTTCCTTGTCAATGATGACTTTCTGATCAGCCACCATTAGAAAAGAAAAAATGCATCATATGTTGCCTTGTAACACATGTTATAAACTTATGAGTGTTGGGGGGGGGGCACAAAGGTCCTTGTGTTCACAGATCACTAAGGAAGCCAGAAATATTAAACACAAAGGGGCTTTTTCTCAATGGAGGGGATAAAATACCCATTTTTCCTGCCCAGAAGGCTGGGAGTGGATTTTGTTAATGACCTTGTGACCTTATTCCTATCTGTGGAGACAGACCTCACCCAAACTCCCCAGAATGATTGTCTAAGACTCTTCCATCACTAGAGGGTTACCCATCCTTAGGGGAGGTGCCAGGTGTACTTGATGGCCTGCTGACCTCTGTGTCATCAGTCAGAGCCCACATTGGGAGGATGTGAACTGGCATTAGACTCCCTGAAGTCTGATCCAGGTTGATGAAGTCAATCTTCACAAGTTTTCATTCTCACCTCTTCTTGAGGTTTGTTTTCCTGGTCAATACCTGCAGGGATGCCCTCCTGTGAGCATTTAGTGTAGCATATTGAGTAAACTGGGGTATACTTAAGAGAAAATGAACTAATGGGATGAACCAAGGAGACCAGCCCACAGTCAGTGCTTATCCAAGACAAAAATAATATGCATCTTTACATATACCCAGGATGTTCTCATGGTCCCTAGCTTCACAGAGATGCCTGTCTGGAGAATATTCTCATGGATCTGAATGTTCTGACTTTACAGCAGGGGTGGACATCCATGGTTCCTCTTCTTAGACACTGGTGTGCTAGGCAAGCATTCTACCACTAGGCTTCAGCCAAAGCCCAGCACTGTCTTATTAGCCATAGAAGTTTCACTATTCTGTGGTAATAAAGCTTGACTGCTACCTAAGGTAAAACATGCCATGTACAGCCTAACTCCAATACATTCTGTCTAGTACAGTGATACTCTGAATGCTGCCTGGCTTGTATATACTGGGACTACATCACTGTATGACCTTTGTCCAGAAATTGTGGGCTCACTTGGTGTCATATAAACCCAGTGATGATATATGTAGCAGTCTTGAAATAATTATGCGTGATGTTAGATTGTATAATTCCCAAGACTTCATTAATTTAGCAAAGCAAGTTTTAAAACCAGGCTACACCTAGTTTAACAAATCAAATCTAAAAAGTTAATGAGTCCCTTATCATGTTCAATTGTAAGTTTGTTTTCTCTTAATAAGATGTGAGCAAAGCCTCTAGATGATGTGCAGAGTTGATCCAGAGAAAGAAAATCAATTCTCTCCCACAAAACCTTAAAACCACATTAGACCTGCTAAGCAGGGCTGTTAGTGTCTGCTTGTCTGCATCACTTCCTCTTGCCAAGGCTTTGGACAGGGACTGCCATGGGCCACCAGCAACTCTACACATCAGATTCCCAAGCACCCCTCTTCCCCACCCCCTCCTGGAGGCAGACGTGAGTCATCAAGCCAAACCATTTAAATAAAGGGGGAAAGCCTTAGGCAGGGCTAAGCCAAGCTCACAGCTCTCTGTGACTGCACTCTTCTGTCAGGACACAGTCATCTCTCCGGTCAATGCTCTTCCGTAGGTCTTGAGCCTGGACCATGGACAAGCACAGTTAAGAACGTAAGCCAGGCCACTCCCTGGGCCAAAGGGGAGGAAGTAATGACAGCCAAAGGGAATTTTATAATCTAAAAGGCTCTGAAAACTTAATGCCCCTGCCCTCAAAATTTGGCACTAAAGTTGAAATTATGGCAAACCCAGAAATGAGCTGGCCTGCACCTATGTCAAGTCCCAACTTATTCTGCTGGTGTGAACATTCAAACTTTTTACCACACCATTACTGACTTTCCAAAGAAAATAAGAGTAGAGAAACTCTGGAGATCTTTTAGGGTTGAAATGCATGAGTTACATGATGTTTATAAAATATGCAAAAAATTCTAAATTCAAAATACTTTACCTCCAGAGTAATATATACCTGATGATGATTCTCAAATATAACTCATCTAAAGTTCTCATTAACCCAGTAGCCTGAGCCTACATGCAATGCCATTATTTGATTAGTTGAAGGGCCGTTTTTTAGTTCAGCCCAAACAAAATGCCTGAAACACTGGTAATCTCTATAAATAAGCCCATGTACTCTCCCCTCACTAACTGTTCAAGCAATAGTGAAGATGTAGGTACCTGCCTGCGTGAAGGCTAATGGCTAATCCAGCCCTTCTGCCCCTGAGCTGTGAGCACTACAGCATTAGTTGACTCCAAGCACACTGCCACCTTGCTTTGACATTTATTGCTCTAAAAATAAAGGAAGGCCACTTAAAGATGCTTACAGTGACTCCTCAGAGGTAAAATGAATGGTCCAGGGTCATGACTGGCCCTTATGAAACACATCAGTAAATGCATCTGTTCATTTACTTTATGGCTTTGTTCAGAGGGAAGGAAATATGCTCATTTCTGAGTCAGGGGAATTCCTCACACATGCTTAAATGGTTCTCCATCCATTCCCTCTTTTGTCTAGTTGGTGGACTACTCAATCAGAGTACAGTAACCTCTGTCATGGGACTACATGGAGATACATGTCTGACAACTAAAGTGGTCCTCAGAAGGAGGAGGGGGGAGTGGGAGGAGGAGAGAGAGGAGGGAAGAGACCTAAGAAATCATTTGTAGTCTGGATCCAGTTAAGCCACATGTTGCCTCAGATAGCCTACTTATCTCCCCCTTGAAGAACTGTTCTTCTTCTATGGTTAGTTACCCCATTGTTTACGTTTTAGAATGTAATAAGCATGGTGTTTTCTCTTTCCTTAGCCCTGAATTAGGGACTGGGGATACAGAAGTAAACAAAGTTCTTGAAAGATAAGAACAGCTAAGAGAAAAGACACCTGATCAACATTTGCTCTAATGGAAGCACAGGGAAGGCTATGCAGATGCTTCAGCGCTGAGTTGTGTGGAGGGACAGATGGGTCCTCAGGGCAGGATAAGAGACAGCTTTGTTCCCAGGGAATACTGGACTTAGGTCCTTAACTTAGGGCTCACCAAGAAGAGAAGAAGAGAAGCAACTAGAGGAACAAAGGTGAGTAAGAACTTTTCTGGGGTTCAGAAATGCCAATTGTAAGGTACTTAGATGCCAAGTGTTCCCCCAATCACACACTGTAAACTGTCCAGAAACAGCCCTGGGTCCAGTGAGAAGTCTTTAGGTCCCTGATATTGGTTGTCTTGGATGCTTCCTTTTTTTCCCTCTTTGTGTCCTGGTTATGGGGTGAGCAGATTAGTTCAACCCAGCATGCCCTAATGACTGATCTTGGGCTGGGACCTCAAGAACCATGAGCCAAAGTAAGCCATTTTCCCTTCTCAGTATCTCAGTATCTTGTCTAGTGTTGGAAAGTGAACACTGGGAGTTGTTTCTCATCCCAGGGGAGTACGAATCTTAATTTCCCACAATGCAGCAGCATTTCTTCCTATCCAAGAGTTGATTCAATTTGGTAGTCAGTTGCTCCAGCATGGAACCAGCTTCCCTGGCTGTCCATCCCTGTCCTGAAATGCTGGAAATTGCTACCACTCCTGAAAAGAGAGAGATTCCTGCTGTTCTCAGCTCAGCCTGTACACCCAGCATATCTCTCCTTCAGACCAGCCTCCGTGATCTGTGCTGTTCTTGATCTATTTTAGAAGCTAAAGGTTTCACATGCTCTCATAACACATCAGCCTGCAGGAACACAATAGCATCTATGACCTTTGCTGTCTCACATATAGCCAGACACTGTCCAGCTCTTGTTCTCTATAAATAAAATATGATGCTAAACTACTTTGAGTGTTAAAACAGAGTATTTCCATTTGTAATTTCCTACCACTGATTTTCCATTTTGTCACAGGATTTGACCTCTAGGAGAGGGTGTATAAACAAGTATCCATGAGCTGGTAATAATTTGCAAGAACTGACAAGACAGGTCATAATTTTGAAAATTTACTATGACTCACCCTCCCTGGATGAGTTATAGCCTGAGTATTCTCCAGGCAGTCTCTAGAAGTTGGCAGTTATTTCATATTTATTTCTAAAAATGTAAAAGGGAAAAAAACCCATTATTCTAATCAACAATGGCAGATGATGCTAAGGAGCTGTTTAATCATGTTGCGCTCTCAGCCATCACTGAGAACAAGCACACTAGCCTTGAGTAAGGTCTAAGAAGCCTTCTGATACTTCTGCCACGACATTTTCCTGTCCTGTCTACCCTTCTTAGGCCAGCTATAAGACCCCAGCCTTCAACAGCCTGCCGTACTTCACTTTCTCTCCCTACTCTGTCTTTCCAACCCTTGGGTGCTCTTCAGTCCTCTGCCTCACTAGCCCTTCAGTGCCCTTGGCGAGGGAGAAGTTCCTAGGTCTTGCAGAAAACTGGGTGCTACTTATTTCCATGTGGGATGCTCAAGGCACTTGCTCTGGAGTAGTGACATCTGCTCTAAGTCTGTGGAACTGAGAGCAAAGGACAGGAGGTATAGCCTCCTTATGGCTGCACAGTATCTGTGATTTCCACATATCTAAGGGGTAGGGGGAATGGGCTTGTCTAACTGCTGTGGAGAATGAGAAAGACTATTCTAGAGGCAAGAAACTGATTGGGGGGTGGTTCTGTTCTGGGGGCGTCCAGGGCTACCTGTAATCTTTCCCTTGACTTCTCTTGTACTACAGAAACCCACTGCTCCCATTTGGAAGTCAGCCGCCTTCTGACACAGTGGTAGCACAATGATGCTGTCCTTCTGCTACTGCAGAGGCTGGGAATAGAGGCCACAGTGTAATGGTGTTTAATCCAGGCACAGAAAGTGAAAGAGAAGCATACCTTTTAGTAACAACAATTCACAAAAAAATGACTTGTTTTTGGCTACAAGCAACAAGAAATATTGAGCAATAAAACAAATGCCCTAGCTTTAAAAGATTTTAAACGACTCCAGACTTGCAATCTAAACTTTTTTCCCCTCAAAAGTCCTTGTTTCTCTGGCAAGTAGAATTTAAAGTTCTTTTTTATTCTTGTTTTCTTTATTGCAGGCAGTACACTCAGCCATAAACATTCCACTCAAGAAGAAAGCTGGCATGGGCAAGTGCGTTATATACTACTATCCTTTTCTCATTCTCCAGATCTCCTTTATTTCTTCATTAGAAAAGAAAGAAGGAGTAATTTCTAAGTTTACCTGTGAATAATCCACATCCAAGAATGCTAAGATCAATAAAACTGGGAAGTAAACATTGCAATGAATGGGATTTTTTTTTTAAATGCCAATGTAACCAACTCCAAGGAGAAGAATTAAAATCTGAACTAGCCATTGTATTTATATATCATGTGAGTATGTGTGCTTATATACTTACATATAGATATTCATTTTCCATTGACTGAGTAAATTTCAGCATCTTCTTGATTAATATCGCTTGTTTTTTCAAATAAGATAAATGAGAAGAGAATTGGTTTATTGTCCATAGGGGTGGCCGCTAAATCTTAATGTCTCTAACTCTCCTGGAAGCTTGAGAATTACAAACCATGCTAGGCAAAGGTGGACAACCTCAACTCTAAGCCACCATAGAGTTCAGGAGCAGAGATGCCTACACCAAACAGAATAAAGTGATGGCTGATGGGCAAATGAGAGCAGGTAGCACTCTGTCCTCGCCACATCTGCCATAGTTATGGGGCAGTGAGCAGCATCTGGGAGGTGTCTCCTAGACAGACTCATGCTCTTGCCCTGAGGGCAGTCTATTTCTCCCCATCCTGCTGACAGAGGTGGGGTTCACTGATGGATGGCTGGGGTGCCTGGGGTCAGCTTTTGCTCTTGTGGGGGCTGCTTTTGTTTTTATCTAAAGGGAACTTGTCAGGAAACATAACGGGGTTAAAACAAAATGTGTCAATCAGGTTGGGACATAATTCAAGAATATATAGCCAGAACCTGGAAACAACCTAGATGCCCTTCAACTGAAGAACGGATGAATAAAATGTGGTGCATATACACAATGGAGTACTACTCAGCAGAGACAAACAATGACATCATGAGGTTTGCAGGCAATTGGATGGAACTAGAAAATATCATCCTGAGTGAGGTAACCCAGACTCAGAAAGACAAATATGTTATGTACTCACTCATAAGTGGATACTAGATATAAAGCAAGGATAATCAGACTGCAACCCACAATTCCAGGGAGGCTACCTAGTAAAGAGGACCCTAAGAAAGACACAGGGATTGCCCAATGGCAGAAATAGATGAGATCTACATGAGCAAACTGGGGGTGAAGGGGGGTAACGGAGGGCAAGGGTCAGGGGAAAGAGAGCTTAGGGGAGTGGGAGGTCACAAAGAGTGTGACAACAAGGAAAGAGATACCGTGATAAATGAAGACCTCATAGGAATAGGAAGAAGCAGAGTGCTAGAGAGGTCATCAGAAATCCACAAAGATACCTCCACTGTAGACTACTGGCAATGGTCGAGAGAGTGCCTGAGCTGACCTGCTCTGGTGATCAGATGGCCAAACACCCTAACTGTCATGATAGAACTCTCATCCAGTGACTGATGGAAGCAGATGCAGAGATCCACGGCCCAACCCCAGGTGGAGCTCCAGGAGTCCAATCAGCAAGAGATATCGAGACCATATTTAGAAAAAGCCAGGAACAAATAGCCAAACTAGTGGAAACACATGAACTGTGGACCAATAGCTGAGGAGCCCCCATGGAACTGGACCAGGCCCTCTGGATAAGTGAGACAGTTGATTAGCTTGAACTGTCCTTGGTGCATGAGCTGGCTTTTTGGAACCTAGGGCCTATGCTGAGACACTTTGCTCAGCCTTGGTGCAGGGAGGAGGGGATTTGACCTGCCTCAACTGAATCTACCACTTTGGGCTGACTCCCCAGGGGAGACCTTTCCTTGGAGGAGGTGGGAATGGGGGGTGGATTGTGGGGGAAAGCTGGGGGTGGGTGGGAGGAGGGAGGACAGGGGAATCTGTGGCTGTTATGTAAAATTAAATTAATTATAAAATAAAATATTTATAAAATTAAAAAATACATAATTAATGAGTTTTTAAAATTCAATTAAAAACTCAAAAACAAAGCAAACGAAAGCAGACAAGACTGACCGCAGAGAGGACCTATTAACAGAGTGGAAATGGTGAGGGCAGAGCTCAGAGTCATGGCCATGGGAGCACGGACTCTGGTGTGCACACACAGAAAGGAGGGGGCGGAGCTAGCAGAAGGAGCATCCAGGCCAAGGCAGTTTGTGGTATCCCCAACGCAAACCACAGCAGAAGACACTGCGGCTTCCCCTCACAGGAAAAGGTAGCCAAAGCCACCTGGAATCTGAAAATGTCCCTTCTCACAAAGTCAGAATAGCCAGGCTTTGAAAAAGAATGTCACTAGTCATGGTATTATCCATTATTGAATAAGAAAACAATACATTTTATTTGTGTTAAAAATAGGACAAATTTATCTTCATTTCCAGATGACATCCTGTTATAGCTTGAAAGACCCAAGACTCGATGAAAAGTTATGAAAATTAATGAAAAAATTTAAGCAGCTGGATGTAAACTCTCTAGTAAAAATTGATTTCCCCCAAAATGTCCAGTTAGAAATGGAATAGAAAAAACTCATTTATAATATAGACAAAAACCCATAAATGCTAATGTTTAATATTTAAGAGCAAAGGCAAAAGTCTGATTACAAGAATCTTAAAACAAAGATGAGCAGGTGAAGAAGCAAAGTGCTGTGAAGATATGGAGTTACCATGACCTCAATCTCTGCCCTCACATTTGTGTAGGATTTTGATGCAAGTCACATTGGAGACCCAGGGTATCCCCTGCACAAAGTGTTCTCTTCAGCACACACTCAGGAGCCAGCAGAGAGGGAAACAGAGATTAAACACCAAGATTTAAAAATAGAAACACATGAGAAGTACATACACGAGCATTTACAAGAGTTTAAAGAACTAATGAGTGCCAGGGCAACACCCCAATGGGCAACATTATAGTAATGTTATCATGGGGCAGGAAGGAAATTAAGTGTTTGCATAGAAGTGTGTGAATGAGTTAGTGGAATAGAACAGAGGGGTAAACACTCCTGTCAGTCTCTGTGAACTTAAAATATGACCTGGAGCTTCCCAGTGATAGGATAAAATAAGGTTAGCAAAAAGTGATTGGATGCAAGGGAGAACCAGCGACTGTAGTGAATGGTTTGGCCACTTATCACTGCACAAAATTACAGATGATTTAATTACAGATGACTTTAAATATTAAAAGAGATACCACAAGACTTAATAAAAAAAACTCAACCCTAGATGAAAGAGACAGGTAGCAGTCCACATAAACTTGTGAGGAGGGTGATGGGAGAGCTGTGGACAGATGTAAATTGAGTAAATGTCTAACATAAGGGGAAAAGTTTGTACTTGTAAAAGTTTGGCAACAGAACCAAAAGTGGTTAGCACAGACTCGTGACGGGCCAAAGCACAGAGAGAATGAGTGTTTGTGGGGCTGTCAGCCACAAAAGGGACATTGATATTGCACTGCCTCCCCTTGCCGCCCAAGGAATTGTGAGAAAGTGACGGGAATATTGTAGGAGCCAAAGGGTGGAGAGGACTCGGGGGAAACAGTGTCCTCTGCAAGTGAAGGGCTGCTACTCCTATACCTCACAGCCCTGTGACTGCCTGTAGGAGATAACAACTAGTCAGCATTCCAGCAGGGATGGGAGGCCAGGAGTCTTTACCCTAGCCTAGGAGCTCCTGACAGTGGGCAGCTGTCAGGTGAGAGAGATTCTGTTTCTTTGTGAGTGCTGTCTCTGGTAGGTTGACCCCGTGCCAGTAGATGACCTCACACCCATGTGTATATGGGAAAAGCTAAATGGATCCAGTGGGCTCTCTATGGATCCGTTTACTGTTTGATATGCAGTGGGCATGAAGTTGGGAGGGAGATGTGTAGGTGTGTGGAGGGGGGGAGGTTCAGGGAGGAGTTGAAAGGGGGAGTGAAAGGCTGTGTCTAGTTTGGTTCCCATTGCGCTGATAGAGACTATGACCAAAAGCAGCTTGGGGAGGGGAGGGTTTATTTCCCTTTCCAGTTTACAGTTCACCATGGAGGGAGGTCAGAGCAGGAACTCAGGTAGGAAGATGGCCGCAGGAACTGAAGTAGAGGCCATGGAGCGCTGATTATTGCCTTGCTCAGCCTGCTTTGTGAAACAAACCAGGGCCATCTGCCCAGAGGTGATGTTGCCTATGGTGGGCTGAGACGTCCTATAACAATCATTAATCAAGAAAATGCCCAGAGGCTGATCTGATGAAGGCATTGTCTCAGTTCCTTTTCCCATATAACTCTACCTTGTGACAAAATCCACCCAAGATGATCTGCATATGACTAAAATACATTGCATGCATGTAAGATAGTCTGAAATAATACATAAGAATATTCTTAAAAGCCTGCAATGGAAAGAGGCAAAATGTTTACAAAATATATAGTCCATATGTCCACTTGCAAAAAATATTGCCAATTAATTTAAGAAATAGAAAACCATCCAAATCGATACCAAGGAATGTGAGGTGATAAGTCCAAGAAGACATGAAAATCCAACCACCTGAGAATATGCTTCACTTTCTCGACTCTGAGCTAATAAATGCTAATATGCTGATGCATTTTCACACAGGCTGTTATCAAAAAGAGGCCCAGCCTCATGACTGTGCTTTCATGAGAACACTGTGTGAGTGAGAGGAAACAGTCCCATCTCTCTGAAAACTAATCTAACAGTGTAGGTAAAACTTTAAATGTTCATGCTGTTTTAGTATGGTTCATAGTAACAAGACAGCAGTGGTAGTGGTTAATAAACTGTATACAGACCTTCAGTGTAATTTGTAGGGCTAAAGAGGAAAGCAGCAAGGGAGGGATGTGCCCAGCAGGTGTGGAGTGGATGGCTGTGTATCTGTTACAATGAGCAAGTGCGCTCGCGGCACGCATTGATCTGGGAAGATTCACAGGGCTGCTGTTGCAAGGGGAAGTGTTATGGTGCAATAGGAAATGTTACTTTTTTAAAAATTAAAACACCCTTACATATATAGATTTTTCTAATGTGTATAGAACATTTTCTGGAACAATTCACAGGAAAAATCAGATTAATCACTTTAGGAGAGTGAGGCTGGAAGAAAAAACTATCGATTTATTTTCTTAATGCATTTTTTTTATTTGCATTGTTTAAAGGAACTCACTACCTCTTAGGATTCCAGGGAAAGGCAGCTGACACTAATAGCCACAGCAAAACAAGCACCACTGTGAGACACAGTCTGTGCTGAGCCAGGTGAACCCAGCCCAACCTGAGCATGACCTCTGCTGAGATCACAGAATCCCGGCTTCCAAGCTCCACACAAGGACAGGGTCTGGTCAGGACAAGAGGGAAAGAGAGGTGTACGGATGCCACAGCCTCAGAGAGCTTGTGCATACTCTACACTCCACAGTTGACAAAAAAAGAATAATTCACTAGGAAAATGACAGAAGACAGAGCCAAGTGACCAGAGATTACATCAGGAAAAATGCCTGGCTTCTCAGGGTAGGTGGCTTTCATGCTGGAGCACCCTGTGACTGGTTACCTTGGATTTTGTTTTTCAGTCCCCTGGGGATTGAACCTAGGGCCCCCACATGCTTGGAAAACTCTCTATGATTGAGCTATATACCCCTAGATGTGAGTGGTTTTTTTTTTTTTTTTAAAGTTGGGTGATGCAACTAATGCCCAGGATGATTGATGCCTCCTTTGGAAAGCAAAGGCCTGTGCTGTGCTGCACACCCACACTGCCTGCCTGGCTCGCCATATCAAACACCAATCCAAGCCTGTCTAAATGAAAGGTCCCTACATGCATCCTCAAGCCAACAGTGCATATGCACTTTATGTGAGATTTCATTCATTCATTCATTCATTCATTCATTCATTCATTCATTCAGTTTTGGCTGATTTGTCAAAATGTCATTGATGAATTGAAAAGAATAACTTTTAACAGTTCCTCACACTTAGTAATTTTCCCACCTGTTATGGTTTGATATGAAAAGTTCTCAAAAGGCTCGTGTTAGTTAAAGGTTTGGGAACATCATAGACTCTCGGTGTGATGGCACATTGGGAAGCATTGGAAAATGGAGGTCACTGTGGCCAAGCTCTCCTTGTCCCTTTATTCTCTCTGTGTCCTAGCTACTTAGTTAAGCCCTGATCACCAGCGTCATGTTCTACCTAGTCTGGTGTTGGCCTGAGATGTCTGAAACCAGGAGCAAAAATGGATCTAACTTTCCTTAAACTGCCTTTTTCTTCAGTATCTGGTCACAGTAATACATGCTGGCTGACGGAGCATATTTCTTCATTCTGGATTATAGCTTCTCATAATAATGAAATTTATGTACCTGATGTAAGAAATGCACAGGCAATTACATGAAGGACTGTGGACACTTCAAGAGCAAATCTTTCAGATTTCTTATGACCCAAGACAGCTGTTTAATCTAACCACTACTCCAATACTCACATTTTCCTACTTAACAACATGGCATTAGATAGTATGTTTGAAGTGAAAATTAGAATTAGGAAAAACAACCTCCCCACAAAATGTGCTTTGCTTGGGATCTCATATATCAAAGGTTATCCTGGAGGATTTGTTAACGGTTGGGTTGTAAAATTTGCTGGGACATGGGGGGCAGTTGTATATAGTGAACACAGTAAAAACATCTAAATCATCATGATTCAAAAGGAAGTCAGGCTGAAAACAACCCAACCACAGAATGTGCCCTGCGGACACTAGACTCCCATCAGTGTTAGCTCACACCTACAGTGACCCAGAAATCTTGACAACCTGGTCTACCTTTGTGCATACAAAAAAGTAAGCTTCAATTTAATTCCTGTAATGACAGTGAGTGCACATAAGAAATACGTAATAAACTGAGATTCAGGCAACCATGCTAGTTCCTAGATATGCTCTGTTTGGTTAATGCCTTGCATTAGATGGTGTTAATTTAATTACAGACACAGACCTATGTGCTCATTAATTACAATGGCTGCTGAAAACTTTCTAAAAGTTTCTACACTGCAATAGAAGCCTAGGAAACAGTGTCATGGTCACTTAGCATATGGAGAGCAGGAAGCCAGGGATCTGGGTTCTGTCATGGCATCCTGGACTGCTGGGAGCCTGGGCTCAGTTATTCAACAGCCTGACTGGATGTAGTTCACTACTGGCAGATTTTGGGAGGTGCCTCTGTGCCTTTCTGACTTGGGGCTTAATAATATGAACGAGAAGTCTCTTTCCTGTAGCTATTTAACTCATTCCTGGCCATATAGGCAAGGAATAAAGGATGGTCTTTCAAAATACTTCCCAAGAAGGTGGCTCCCCCAGTCACTCAGGATGTGCTGGGTAGATTAGGTTCCCACCAGCTATTCTACCTCTTCAAGACAGCCACTTCCTCACCCTATTTACACAAATCTACCTCTTTTTCTGAAGACCAGAGTTTATTTAGGCTTCTATTACCAACCTATATAGCATTCCTACACCAAAATTTATGTATGTAAACTGACTTTGGACAGTGTTGTCAATATTTTTTGGTGGTAAACATTTATTTTTCATCACCAACACCTGGTAGTCAAAGACTGTATCATGACTTGGCTGGCTATCTCTAAGCCCATCTGTGCAAAGATGGCCAAATGCCTGTTCATAGTTGGCCAGGCTCCTGTCCTAAAACACACAGATGCCAGGCAATGATGAGCTTTGATGACCTTTATAACCCTGTGAAAGTAATAGGGCTGACAGAAAATTATATATAACAATAAAGGAGGATCCCAGAAACACATATATTACATTAAAATAACATGGAAATGGACATTTATATGGTGATTCGAAAGCCCTTTAAATCTGTAATCTTGTCTTATTTTTCTTGATGAGGATTTTGGGGAAGCACAGGTTCCACTGGCTTAGACGGGAAGAGGAAGCTGCTCTCTTTTCACAGCACTTTGACATAACCTGTGGGTGAGCAAGGCCGGAGCTTGCTGTTCTCTGATTACTTCACAGCCTTGACTCCTTATGCTCACTGACAAGGTCTGTGTTGTGAGTCTCTATTTCTTCATGAGGGCTGACTCGAAATTCTTCATTTGACTGTGCCTCCTAACAAACCCAAAGCATGCTTTCCTAGTATTCTATAAATGTCTTCTACAAAACAAGGACAATATGTTAGCTGCACATGTGCAAACCTCCATATATTTGCACATAAGGATACATTTATGTGTTTGGCCTGATGGCTAAGGACGACTGAAGCTGCCGGAGTCCACTGAGCAAGCCGTGGGTGAGATGCAGCTGTGCATCCCGGTCATACCTTTCTGCTCAGGCGTGCTTCCTCAGCTAAGCTGCCCTGTTCTGCTGGGACTGCAGACTCAACAACCACCATTTAGTAACACTTCCAACGAGAGAATGTTCAAATGCCTGTGCTGGGCTCCAGGAAGGTCCCCAAATAAAAGAGAGTGCAGGACAAATCCAATCACTTTGTAAATAAATGCAGTGCAAATTTATCAAAGGACCCATTTCCAATGTATTTCATCCCCCTCAAAATGCCTAAGCATAAATGGGATCTTCTGGGAAATCATGCAATGGAAGTAAGTGATTGATGGTGTCAGCCAGTGCTTCCAAAGAAGAGCAGTATGAATTAGAATCCATGCTTAGGCAATTTTTCTCACAATACCACAATCATTCTTTTTGCCTTTGAGAATGTAAACCATCTTATTTTATTTTGAGCTCTTAACACAAAAGTGTTGGGAGAAAGATATGCAGATTCTCAGTGGATTTTTAAAAAGGTGGAGAGTCCCAACACATCTCAAACAGTTTTCCTATTAACCCCTTCATATCTTTGTTGTAGTGAGCTATCACATCCCACAAGAATTAACAGAGAAGCAATAGTGTGAATGAAGAAAAAACACACAAAGAAGTTGGGGGAGGGACATTGTTAGAACTCATATCAGGAAGTTAACACAGCGTGTGCTCATGTACCCACTGGACTTCATTGTCTATGGGTTCCGTATTACCAAGACACACATGCATGTGTCCACCACCCAAGCCTAGACACTGAACACCTCACCTGTGAACCTCAGTTTGCTTGAATTCTCCCTGCATTCTGCCCCTTCCACATCTACCCCATATCATCTCCCAGGAATCACTTTCCTGCTTCCAGTAGCTGTAAGTTACATTTTCTAGAGTTTAATATACAAACCACATAGTATATACTATTTTGTCTAATTTTTTCACCTCGTTTAAATTTTGAATTATCAATACCATTGACTATGTAACTTATTTTTGCCCCCTGCCTCCTAGCTCTGTCTCTATGGGCAAGATAGCTTCAGACTTGTTATTTAATTTTTTCAATGGCTTTTATTGTTAGAGTAGTTGTATACTCCTAGGAAAATTAAGTGGAAGGTACAGAGAGCTCCCCTATATAACCTGCCTCCATATACATGTGCACAGACTCCTGTATGGCTAACATTATACACTGGAACATTATACTTTTGTGACAGTTCATAAATAGACATTGACATGTTGTCACCCAAGGTCCAGAGTTTACACTGTGGTTCATGCTCAGTGCTCTAAGATTTTAAACAAATATATAATGATATATACCCACCATTAAAATAACTTACAGAAGGCCAGGTGGTGGTGGGGCACACCTTTAATCCCAGCACTCGGGGCGGGGGGCAGAGGCAGGAAGATCTCCATGAGTTCAAGGCCAGCTTGGACTACAGAGTGAGTTCCAGGAAAGGCTCCAAAGCTACACAGAGAAACCCTGTCTTGAAAAAAAAATTACAGAATAGCTTCCCTGTCCTAAAAATCCCCCACGCCCTCTCTCTCCAAGCTCTTGACAACCACTGAACAATTAAGTCACTCTATTATTTTCTCTTCTACAGAAAGCCAGATAGTAAGTATGTAGTGTTTTCAGATCGGCTTATTTTCCTCAGTAATACACATTTAAGATTCCTCCACACGGGCTGACAGCTCATTTACCACTTCTTATGTTAAGTACTGAGTCTTCCTGGCCATTATTCCAATGTTCCCTACTTATTTGTCCATTCACCTACTGAAAGACATTTGGATTGCTTCCACGTCTTGGAAATTATGAAAAGGCTCCTCTAGCAATCCACACACAGGTAGACAAAGAGCAAGGTGTCCACATGGAGGAGGATGCCAGACTGTCCTCCTGAGTGGCTGGACCACTTTGTGCTTGACAAACACAGCAGCGAATGAGAGCTACCACCACTGCACATTCTCCTAGCACTTGGTGGTACCCATGTTCTGACTGTTGTCTGTTCCAGTGGGTGTGCAGCAGCATCTTCATTTAATTTATCCCACACCCAGGAAGGTATTCACCTTCTGTTCATGTCTGTATTTGCACATGTGAATTCTCTGGAAGAGGTCTGTCGTCTGTCTAGGTCTTTTTTTTTTTTTTTTTTTCATTTTAAAAGCAACTTGTTTGTTTTCTTACTACTGATTTTTTTAATTGTTGAAATTTAAAATTTTGGGTAACCACTTATCACATATATATTTTGCAAATCTTTTTCATAGTCTGGCTTCATGGTGTCCTTCACAGAAAAAAGTTTGTTGTTGTTTTTGTTTTAATGAAGTCTAGTTTATCATTTTTTTCTTTCATAGGTGATGCTTTAGATGAATCTAAAATGTCTCTGCCTTGCCCAAAGTCTCTGAAGTTTCCCCCAATGTTCCGTTTTCAGAGTTCTACATTTTGCACTCTGCTTAGGACTATAATTACTTTGACTTAACTTATGCATAAACATGTAAGATGTATGTGTAGTTTTTGTTTGTTTGGTTGTTTTTGACATGAATGTGTACTTATTTCAGCACTATTTACTACAAAGATAATATTTTCACAGTTCCGTCTTTGCCCATTTGTCAAAGGCCCTTTGAGTATTTGCAGGTTTGTTCTAGGATCTCTGCTCCATTTTATTGAAGTATTCCTTGTAGTGATGAGATAGTATGACATATCTCTTACATTCTAAGAGATTGGAACATTTTCTGAACCTCACAGCCAGAATTAAAAATACAACTTGGTGTCACTTAAAACTTAAAACTGTAACCTCACTATGTACTCAAATGTTTGCTTAATTCGCCTTTAAGAGGACAATGTAACATTCAACCTCAGAATCTTGGATTCCCCATGTAATCAACATTTACAACCTAAACTAATGCATAGCTATAATCTTAAATTATATACTCTTCCATGTCCTTGATCTGAAAGCAATTCATGTGCATTTGCATGTATGTTCTGATAACCACTTTCTGGAAATAGCAAATAGGCTAAAAGCAGTCTTGAAAAATGGATATCCATCATAAATATTAAATGCAATATAGAGATATCGCTTGATAAACAATGATGTTTGTAATACTATTTGCTATCTGTGGCAGCTGGGGGCCAGTTGGAGGTTGTGACTAAATCCCTTGTAAAATTCTGTTAAAGATTTATGCAAAGCATCTCTCATTCCTTCCCTATGTGATGCTTTCTCTGCTGTTCAATAATAGAGAGAGAGAGAGCAAAGCCCTTGGTTAGGGAGACACACAGAGAGACTCAGAAAGACACACAGTGCACAGGGACAGACATAGGGTCAGGGATGGGGGCAGTCATAAGAGAGCCTTCAGGAGGCACACATTCAAACTCATGCAACAGACAGACAGAAAAGACAGAAGACAGAAGGAAAGGGAAGTAGAAAATTCAACTCTTGGCTCACCCTTGTTAAGTGACACCAAGGGGAGTACTTTGATTTCTTCCCTTAATGCAACCCTGACGTGCTGTTGGTGACTAGGAGTTCACTGTTACTGTGTTCAAACCCACCACAGTTCCTGCATTCCTTCTGCTGTTGCCACACTTTTGATTATTACAGCTTTAGAGTAAGTCTTCAAATTGTGTGGTTTCTGTCACTGACCTGGTTCTTTTTTAGTAGTTTGAGTTATTTGCTCCTTCATAGAAACTCCAGAGTAAGTTTCCCAATATTTATAGGTTAACTCACTGGGAGTTTGAGTGTGGTCACATTTTAATCTCTAGATCAAGTTGGGAGTAACAGTCATTTTGGTAATATTGAATCTTCTTATACATAGCCATGGATTTTCATTTATCTAGTTTTATATCTATAGTCACTTTTCTCATACTGATTTTGTATAGATATTGTTAGATGTGGTCTCAAATGTTTCATTTGGGGATTGCTGACATAAATATTTCCAATTAAATTCAAGTTTCTCTCATTCATTGGTCCATGTAGGAAAGAGATCGACTTTGTCATATTAACTTTATATTCTGAAACCTAGCTATCATCTGTACCAGCTATGGTTTTTCAGTCTTATGCATTTTCTATGTACACAGCCATGACATCTATAAATAATGACAGTTTTGCTCATTTTTCCAAATGGTATGCCTTCTGTCTGATTGTCTTCCCACATGTGCTATGATGTACAGTAGAGTGCCAAAGGCAAGTAGTAGGAAAAGACCCTCAAGTTTGCTCCCAATGATGGTGAGGCCATGTCTAGCTTCTTACCATTAACTATGATGTCAGCTATTCATGTCTATTTCCTTAGACATCTTCACAAAGTTAAGGAAGTTCCCACTCTTGGTCTGCTAACAGCTTTGTGTGTGTGTGTGTGTGTGTGTGTGTGTGTGTGTGTATGTGTATTATGAATTATTAGATTTTGTCAGCTGTGGTGATATTTTAATTGTACTGAAATGTGATTTTATTTTTATATTTTTATAATAATAAAGTTGCCTTGGGGTCAGAGCAAGCCATAGCAGAAGCTGGGCAGTTGTGGTGTGCGCCTTTAATCCCAGCACTTGGTAGGCAGAGCTAGGCAGATCTCTGTGTGTTCAAGGATACAGCCAGCATGGAGACATGCCTTTAAAATCAATATCAATCATAGAAGACCTGGAGGTCTGTACAGACAGGCAGTGATGAGGAGGTCATGTGGTTGAGTTTACAACCAATGAGAAGGCAGAACAGAAAGTCTATAAAAAAGAGAAAAACACAGGAAAGTAGGTCTCTTGCAGAGAGGAAAGACAGAGGAGCAGCGAAGGGTAAGGTTTTCAGCTCTCAGCTATTGCTCTGACCTCTTGGCTTTTAACTCTGCAATTGGCTCTGTATTTCTTATTTAACAAGATGGTTACATCTACAGTCAGCTCTTTTACCATACCTTCTGACATCAGATGTATTTTTCATAAATTTGTTCATTGATGAATTATATTGGCTGATTTTTGAAGTTTGAATAACATTGCATACATGGGATAATGTTCAGCTAGCTGTGCCTTATTGTTTTAACATATTGTTGGGTTTCATTTGAGAATTTATTTTAAGGCTGAGGCTTTTCCCAGCATTCAAGAGAAATTTTGGTCTGTAGGTGCTTTCTTTCTAAATTATTTCTTGTAAAGGTGCTGTCTGACTTTTGTATTCAGGTGATTCTGATGTTGTACAATCTGCTGGTAGCCTTCCCTTAGATCCCGCCATTGGAAAGAGACTGTAGATGGATGGTAACATGGTATTCCTATGTGGATGGCAGAATTGACCAAGGATGTTTTCTCCTTTGAAAACTTACTTTCCATTTATGCCAATTCCTCCATAGATATAAGCATACTTGAAGGACCTGCCTTTTCTTTTGTGAATTTTAGCAGGTGGTTCTTTCAGTAATTATTACATCTCATCTAGGTTATCAGTGTACTAGGCATAGAGCTGTTCAGTTATCCCTGTTGTCATTGTGATGTCCACAGACATGTAATGATAGCTCCTTTTCTTCTGATATCACTAACTTGTACCTTCCCCCCCCCCTATTATTCAGGCTAGGTCCTAATTGATTTGATTGTCTAGATAATTTACATTCACTGCAATTAATACACATTTAGATTTAGATTTAGATTTTATTGCTTATTTTCCATTTGTCCAATATATCATTTTTATATATATTTTCTGTTATTTTTGCAATGACTACATGTTATCTTCCTTCCTGGCTTTCCAGTTACAGTTTTTGTTGTTAATTTAGTGATTGGTTTGGGATTAAGAGTATAAATTATAGGATACTTTTTAATTTATCAGGGATTATTCCAGAGTGCTGTTAGGATACTTTCAAAGAATATAATATTGACAAATATCCTTCCTTCTTCTTCCACTCAGCTTTACGCTGCCCCTGTTGCACATTTTTGTAGTGATAGAAACAACATTAAAACCACAGAGCTATTGGAACAAGAGGCACCTGGAAGCCACCTGGGAAGCCACCTGACATCCTGCAGGTCCTCTGCTCAGGTTCACCCTGGGAGTTGGTTTTCAGACTTTTGCATGATTATGACTAGAACATGGGTTGCATGCTAATGTTCCTGATGTTGGGCTCAAGAGCCAAATCAAACATTAGTAAATGTTGAAGATGGTGACGTTCTATACTAAGAACATTTATTTTCTTTTCTGTAGGAGTATATCATTTGTTCCCGGTAGAAGATCTGCCTGGAAGAGGAATTAAACAAATCGGAAATGAAACTCAGGGTGGTAGCTTTTGAAATTATAGGATAACCCCCACCACACACACCAATAGAAGGACAGGACAGACTTCCTTGTTAAATAAGCAGACACAGTAAAGTCATAAAGCAGTGGGTCATGGTGGTGCCATTAACCCAGGGACTTGGGACACTGAAGCAGAAGGACGATGAGGTGGAGGCCAGCCTGGGTGACATAGCGAGACCCTCTTCACACTGAAAATACATGGGCAAAAAATGTAAAAAGTAACGAAGCTAGTGAAAAGAACTACATAAAGTAGACAGCAAGGGATGCCAAGTGTTTCAAAGAGGGCCTCTAACTTGAACAGTGTGGGGTTGGTCTGCATTTGACACCTGATTGATAACAAATAGGGAAGTCTAGGAGCAATGTAACTGGGAAGAATGAAAACATTCTTCAGAAAATAAGAATAATGGCCTGATGCCCAGCAAGGCAGGATATATGCTGATATGTCACACCATGTCACGAGGCATCAAATTGACCTGTCGCCACTTTCTTTAAGCAAAATAAGAACTTGAGCTGGACGGTTCAAGGAAATTCTCACATAAGCCCCGTGCCTGCCTCACCCCCATTTCTCTGTTGTTGGGGGAAGGAGAGGGAGAATCAGATATGGAATGCTTGCTTCCTGGCCTGTATGTGGACAGTCCACCTTCCTGCCATGCGCAGCTCTCTCCTGGACGAGAGAAGAAAGGCTGCACGCAGATCAAAGCCCCTCATGTTCATTTTACTTTCCTCTGCAGCTTTAGAGCAGTTGAGGTGCGGAACGGCGAGGGCTTTGCCAGCATATCAAGTCTGACCTTAGGAGGAAAAGCGAACGGCAAACACTGGAGCTAGATGTGGGTTAGAAGATGGGAGAGAGAAAGAATATATTACTTCTGTTTGCTAAATTAGCTGAATCCCATACATGTGCCCACAACTGAAGTACTTTAAAGCCCTATAAAGAAATGAAAACAATGAATATTTATTCACATTTTATCCTGACATTGACAACACTTGTCTTAGTTAGGGTTTCTACTGCTGAGAAGAGACACCATACCATGGCAACTCTTAGAAAGGAAAACATTTAGTTGGGATGATTTACAGTTATCACCGTGCTGGGACCTGGCGGCACGCGGGCAGACATGGTGCTGGAGAAGGAGCTGAGAGTCCTGCATCTTGAGCTGCAGGCAATAGGGAGTGAACTGTCTACCACACTGAGTGTCACTTGAGCAAAAGAGACCTCAAAGCCTACCCCACAGTGACACACTTCCTCTAACATGCCAGACCTACTCCAACAAGTCACATCTTCTCAGAGTGCCACTCCCTTTGGGGGCCATTTTCTTTTAAACAACCACACCACTAAACTGAGTTAAATATAGGAAGTTATATTAAAACATAGCTATTTTTGTTTTGTTTTTGTTGTTTAATTTATGTTTTAAGACAGAAACTCCTCTAGCCCAGGCAGGCTTGAATTTGCTATTGGCCAAGGGTGACCTTGAACTGCTGATCTTCCTGTTTCCATTTCACAAGTGTTGAGATTACCAGCAAGACCACCACATCTAGGCAAAGCTGTCCCACTGGATGCAGCAAGTGCATGTCTGGGACTTTACTTCTAAATCTTTAAAGTAACTTCCACACATCTGTTGGCATGATTTCACTCTGTCTAATGTCCGTACCTCCTATTTTCCCATCACCACTCAGCATTGTTTCCAGACACCAGGCAATCACTTCAGAAATGCAAGGACTAAGCTGAATGCATCATCCCCATTGAGATGTGAAAAACAAATCAGAAAAAAAAAAATCCTGCTCTGTAAGTTGATGCTTCCTGGGAAAGAGGAATCTTTCAACAACACAAACCTAATTCAACACTCAACAATTTAGACCAAGCTACAATCCTCCCCATCTATGCTCCAGTGGTTGTCCACCCTCTTGGGGGAACACAAACCGACTTCCCATTGTGGAGTGTAAGTCCGCTGTCATGTGGGCTAGCCTGATTGTGCATCTCCCCCACCCTCCCCTGTGCCAACCATCCTCCAGCCTCACGGGGGAAGGCCTCCCCCTGCCTCTCCTGATGCTCATGCTCCTGTGCTCTGTCCTAGCTGCTCCACTGTTGGGCTTCTGCACTCATGCAGGTTCAGTTCAGACTCCTGAGCATCAGTCTCAAGTGGCCTCCCAGACATGTCACACTCTTGCAAGGCCATCCCAGGTTAATTTCTGCTGTGGCTTCTTGGTTATCTTATATGAAAAACAGTTATAATTCTTGAACTAATAAATGGGAAGCATACTTCTCGGACACTATCCAAACACTGTACATATTCAGGGGTAGAGTGGAAAATAGACATTTAAGGAAAACCATTTTAACTTTGAGGAGCCATGTTGCTGTTATTCATTTCTTTGTGTGTGATGGAGAATTTATTAAATTTGAGATGTCACGGGTAGAGTCTGGCATAGCAGGTGGCCATGCTGAAACAGCACGAAGAAAGATGTCCACTCGATACAAAGAGCCCACAGCATTTCTGCCTTCTTTCTAAGAGCTTGGTGACAACAGTCACTAACAACAGCAGCAGTGGTGATGGTATCCACAGGCATACTAGCATGCATACGTCAGACAAGAAATCAAAATGACTGCAACCACCTCCGCATCCCCAGGGTCATTTTAAAGCAAGACACATGTTTATACGGAAAATTTGTCACCAGACTCCAAGGGATGAAACAGACTTTCCAAATGTAGTAGAAATGAAGAAGAAATGATAATGCAAATGAACTGAAAGTGGAAATCACTAATTGAAATGCCAGGCTTAATGGGCAAGAGTTCCTTCTGCAGGTTTTCTGAGCCTGCACTAATAGGTGCCACTTAAACTGTGGATGACAGAGTCATCAATTAAGTTTTATAGCAGAACCGAGTGAGAAATCAATCAGCAAAATATTAGTGATCCATCTGCTCATCACAACAAATTCTGGCAGACAACATTATTACCTTAACGATATGATACTGGAAGGGGGGGGGGGGAAGAGAGGGGGAAATGGCTTAGTATCTCCCAGAGGCATGCAAGATTGTCCAAATCAATTTGGATTTACAGCTATCCAGAGTTCTCTATAATAACCTCATTCCACAAACACTAAATTTTGAATACCTTTTAAAAAACCAGACCCAATATCCATCACAAAGTACCAGGTGCTCTATTTATGTGTTGCTCTGAGGTAGCTGAGTGAAAGGCTTTTTCATACATAGCCCAAGTGTGGAAATTAGAGCTGTGGATGCCTTTTCAGATGTCATGAGGGAGTATTTATAAGATGCCTCACATTTAGGCAAGATGCTAAAATGAAAAATGAAGTTCAACTGAAAAAAATTAAAAAGGGAAATGAGGCATAACTGGATTGTCTAAGACCAAAAACTTGAGTTTGCTTTGAAGGGAGGCAGGAGGTTAGAATTGTAAAGTTTCCTGTGAAAATTCCAGTAATTCTTGAGAGTCGCACAAGTCCATAAATAAGAGAAAAATATATACGGCACCAAAGAGTGACACACAGGAAAACACACTTGACAGTTCTATGTCCAGAAGAGCTGCTCTTCATCTGTCTAAGCCAGCCTGCACACGTCTATACCTGCTTCTGCCCCAGGAGGCTCATCTAGGAGAGCTGCACCAACCTGGTGGTTTAGGCTATCTGGCGTACCTGTCAGAGAACGCAGTACCTTAAGACACTGGTTTCCCAGCCTTGGCTGAGAAATAGATGCTGAAGTCAAGGGCATACTATACAATATTGATTAAAAGCAAAAACAAAACAGCAAACCTAAAGTCTCCCCTCCACATAGAAGTTGCACCAGGAACCTAACAGTCTGAGGATCTTTAGCTAGAAGCTGGAATAGTGAGACATATCAAACTTGGTTACTGTCTTTAGTCTTCCCCAGATTTCAAATAAAATTCTGCATGAGACATGCTCCACGTTAAAATACACAGAGACAGGCGGTGGGAAGACAAGCAGAAGAAAGAAAAATAAATCCTAAGTGCACATGAGCAAAAGACACCATGGTCATCCCTGGAAATAAAGAAGCCAGCGTCTTAACAGAAACTGTATTGAGGTGGCCCTCTGGCAGCGTGGAGGAACACCATTACAGTGGGGAAGAAGCCAGAGAAACCTGGAGAGCATCACCACTTCTAGAGGTTCAGACAAAGCAAGCCCTGTCAGAAGGCCCACCAAGAGGTCAGATGCTCTGCTGTCCACACTGCAACCTAGAAGGGGCTCTGAAATTTGGAAATAAACATGGGAGAGAACAGAATTCAGAGTCACTCACCCCACAACAGAGTGGTGATGGGAATAAAGGGAGGTCACGTTCCAGAGGAAATTTTGACTCTTCTTTCTAGAAATTTCCGCCACATGAATTTTTTGCTACCATCGGTATCACTATTCTGAAATAACTTCAGGCAGCTAAGGAGAGGAAACCATGTTGGTTTGCACAGAGAGCCGCTGTAGCAGAGTACAAATGCAGAGGCATCACCACTTGCCACACACTGAAGACAGAAGGCAGTCTGTGGGCACACTCAGGTGTGTGCAGTGAGAATTCCAGTTCATAACCAGGTGGACCAATAGAATGCTGCTCAGAAATTTAATTTCTGTACCTAAGAACAATCTCCTTATGATACTGTTGTTGAAGACAAGGAACACTGTTAAATTCTGTTACCTGCTTCATCAAATTGGATTTTTATCTGCAAACTGTACCAGTCAAGGGTATCTAGCCTTCTGACACTGGAGTGTGATGCTGTCATTGGGAAGTTTGTTGGGCTGTATTTGCAACTATCCAGAGATACACATCGCTAGCAGACATGGGCTGAACATGCCTGATTGATATAATTTACATCACCAGTTCCCGTGGTAGCCCAAAGCCATAACCACATCTGGCTGTGTGTCCTTTCAGTGCCCTGTGGTCTGAACACGATCCTTACTGTTTCTTTATGACCATGAGATTTCCCGTGGGGGTACAAGCCTGTGATTATGAGCAGTATCCTTCAAATAAGAGTTTGATATTTCCTCAAGAGATGCATAACACTGATTTGTCCCAAAATTTCAACTCTGACCATTTAGCTGAGGTGGTCTCAGTCTGGTTCCTCTTCTTCCTTTCTACCTTCCTTCCTTCCTTCCTTCCTTCCTTCCTTCCTTCCTTCCTTCCTTCCTTCCTTCCTTCCTTCTCTCCTCTTTTCCTTCCCTCCCTTCCTCCATTTTTCTCACAGTCGGGGTTTTACTGTATAGCTCAAGCTAGCCTTGAGCTTGTGTCTCAAGGAAATACAAGCATATCCTACCCTGCCTGGCCATTATCCCTTTTATTGTGAGTAGATGTCTTCTAGGCAGACAATTACATTTCCACAATATTCTGTTTTAATAAATCAGCTGCTCAGTGGTTTTACTAGCCACTGATGATCCGTGTCCAAGTCAGTCATTCATGGGACAACTGGCAAATTGAGATTTTCCACATGTATCTTCCTCCTGTGTCTGGAATTGCTTGAAGGTGAGGAGCCATTGAACCATATTATACTCTTTGTAGGTTTTATAGGTCTGGATACATGGATTCCTGTTTCCTTTGGAGTAATCTCTTCACTATAAATTTCATTATGTATTTTGGTGCTAGATCCAGGATATTGGAGTGAATCTGCTTTCCCTGCCCTGATCCCATTATCTACCACTCTTCTCAGAAGCCCTGGTGTTTTCAGTGTCACATGACCATCTCAGGAAACAAACAGGACAAAGCCAAGCGCCTCACAGGTGAGCACTCGGGCTACTCGCCCTGTGGATGTCATTGCTGCCAGACTCTCCTACAAGTCAGAAGTGGAGACATCTGACTCAGGAAAATGTCTGTCTCTATGGCAACCTAAGTTCATGGGAGAGTAGAATGCAGTAAACTACGGAAGAACTTTTTTAGACATCTCCCCTTAAACCTCCGGAGAGAACTCTGGCTCTCATCATTCTCAACACCTCTTTCTTTCTTTTAGAAATTTAGAGTGCATCGAAAGAGTTACAAAATCAATAACCCAGTCGTGGGGTGGGGGACACCACAAACTACTAGCTAAACCTACTTTTCCATTTACTCTGACTAGTGAGACGTCATAAAGAAATTGGTCTTTAAAATTACTTGGTTCCTCCTCACTGTGCCATGTTATTCATCTGAAACACCGTGGTATATTTTCTGTATTTATCATCTATTTTTAGCTTTGTTTATTTTCTTTCTTGATTTGTTTTTTTTTTTTCAAAATGGATAAAATTTTCTATTTATAAAGGTCAAATTAAACAAATGGAAATCCTTAGGGAAGTCCTTTCCTCAGCCAGAGGCGGCCAGGCACGGCCGCCCCTCCTACCATCCAGTTCATCCCTTGGCACTGATCTTACTTGTTTATGACTTATCCTACTCTGTGTCTTATTAAAATAAGTAGATATATGGTGACTGACTGTTTTTTTTTCTGAGAGGTTCAGCTGTTGGTTAGGAACTCCTGTGTGACTTCCTGGCCGTCCCTCAGTAATGGAAAAGGCTCCCCTGATGGGTTTATAGAGACTGTCCACCTGGATTGGATAGCTGGCTGGCAACCCGCAGCTCAGTGGAAAGAGGGGAACTCAGTGAGAGCTGCAGTGGGAAGAGTCACACTCACTTATGTTTCCAGAGGACGAGGGCTGAGGTCCCCTGCAGCTACTGCTAAACCCGAGGACACACCGCAAGGTGACTTCGTCTACCTGGACCGATTCCCACTGGTGTTCCATCCACAACACTCTGCCCCTCTCCACAGTGAGATGGTCCTGAGAACTGCATGGAGCCCCCTGACCCATAGTGGGGGGGGTGCTGTTTCAGGAGAGAAAGCAGAGCACAGCGGGGCGAGCAGGTGGCATGTCGCCCGCAGAATGCAGATGGCTCGGAAGTGAAAGTGTTGTCCATGTCACAGCAAGTGTTTGGGTCAAAGGTCAGATCTCTAGAATTCACATACATGCTAGATGGGTACAGGGGCCTGGGCTGGGAAGGCTGAGGCAGGGAATCCCTGGGGTCGGCCAAATAGCCAAAGTGGGCTGGTGAGCTGGGGGTTTCATTAAGAGACCCCGCCTCAAAAAACACTGCAGAGGGGGACTGAGAATGACTCAGGTCACATACGGCCTTCCACATGTAAGCATGCACACATGTACTTCCATAAACACACACACACACACACACACACACACACACACACACACACACACCACGAGAAGAACCAAAGGGGAGGGAATAAGCATTTCCCCGTTAAGCATCCACTCTCAGACTTGGTCCTCCAGCTCTCCAGATGAACTTCTAGTAACTTTGTCTTCACTCCTATCCAATGAGATGCAATGTGCTACAGCAATACGACTTAACGGTATGATCTGTAACGGACCCATTAGTCTTTTCCTTTTTCATAGCTATACAGTATTCTGTTGGATGCTTGTACTCCCTTGGGTTTAGACAACCCCTACTTTCTAGCGGTTAGTTACAATTACTTTGTGTGTAGGTATGATAATACTGTTAGATGGCAACACACTCATTTTAGAAAACGTACATTTTAAAACAGAGTACTCTGCATTTCAAGAATAGAAATTCTTACAGTCAACCCTTCTATGAGTGATGCCAGCTGTTCAGATATATTGTCTAGTGTTTCCTTCAGTAGACTATGGGTAAGATTTTGCTGACTGAGAGTTCTAATATTTTATGTTAACAAATCACCAAATGATATAGTGGAGAGAAAACGCTCAATCATTTCACCCTTTGAAGGGGGAGGAGCTTCAGGATCATAGATTTACTTTTTCCTTCTCTTGCACGGTGAACAGAAGCTCATAGGAAATAAAAAGAGACACCAGTCACAGGTGCTCACCAAAGGAAAGCCTGTATGGCAGTCCTGACCTCCAGAAAGGACTATAATGGCCTTTGTAAGGGCCAAGAAGAGCACAGCTTCGTTTTAACTAAATGGCATCTGAAAGCTCCATTCTATCTGAGACCTATATTCAATGCTTTCCCATTCCTTTCTCCTTAACCACCTTTAACTGTTCACCTGGCTACTCCCTGAAATTGATGTAAATTGGCATGTATTCTACAAGATTTGAGCTGCAAAATGTGGGGAGTCATTCAGATATAAATAGTGTAATGTAGAAAAGGCCTTGGGCAATAAATAAAATAGTGAGCAGGGACTGTTCACATCTCATGACTAGAAGCATGGATATGTATATGTTGCAATCAGTATAGAAGGCCAAGGTCAGAAATCAAAAGTAAACGACCTATTCATGGAAAGTCTGTGCTTATACAGGGGATAGTCTATCCTTGGAGATGGAAATCAATTTATTCTCAATTGACTGACATTGGTTTACACAGAACAGAACCTCCATACAATAAAGCATAAACCAACAAGATAAGCATTCATTCTGTGCTGGGAAAATGGAAAGAACAGCTCAAAACTGCCAAGACAAAGGTCTCCATCTGGCATTTCAAATTTACTGATAGTTTATGAAAGTCAGTTTTATGTTATAGGGCAATTTGCTGCCACAGAAAATAAAAGGTGGGAGTAATTCTTAGATATAAAACAAAGTTAATCTCTGCCAAAGGTGACATGCCTGCTTCTTTGTGATTCTTCTCTGCTCGCTACAGGCATCCCACACATGATTCTGACTCAAGTTAATAGGCTCAGCATTTCCCCCTCACCCACTTTCCATACAAAGTAGGATTTCACTTGGACCCACTAGCCTGCCCCCTTGGAAAAATGCACTCTGTGAAGTCAAACCCAAATCTCCCATCCTTTTCACCCAACTGTCCCTGCTGTTTCCTTCTGGTCTTTGTAGGTTGTTGTGGAATGCTGGCCTCTGGGTATGACAGCAGCAGTAATTCCTCCAAGGAGACCCCAACAAGATTGGGTTCATTTCTTCATGGAGTGGGGTAATGGACTCCTGACATTTAGCCCTTCCACAAGGATTTGTGGGCATTTAATAGTTGATGGGAGAGTTAATTTTCATTAGTGATAGAATTGTCCTTACATTGTGCATGTTCTTTATAACAGTCCCTCACCTGTGTTCCACTAAATAACCCAACAAAAATACCAACTCACCAAGATATGCCTGGGTGAAATGGTAATTTTCCATTTGTTTGTTTGTTTGTGTTGTGGGTGCCTCATTTGGGGTGAGCAGACATTTGTTCAAGTCTTACCACACAAAGCTCACAAAACAGAGGTGAACTGTTTACTGAGCTCCTCTGATTTCTCCTGGCCAACCTTCTTCATCTCCCGTCATGAAAGACAAAGGAGTCATGGGTGATGGCTAGGCTTTGGTTTACTGTTCAGGCAAAGCCTATGGCTGGGGTGACAATGAGAAGCAGAGTGTTAGAAGGTCACTTAGGTCACTTGGAAAACTCTTCATGACTAGCCCAACCCTGCTGGTCACTGAAATGATGGCTCTAAAAATCACAGTTTATACCTGCTGATGCCCTGAAGGCCATCTTTGGCCTCAAGCCCAGCTAGGTCACAGGGTGCACTTTCGCTCTTTCCAAGGTCTTATGGTTTGTCTTCATGTCACGCTAACAGTACAGTTGCCTTCACTTCTCATTTCAGGGGAGTGGCTCCTGCTCACTGTGCTCTCAAGTGCATGCAGTGATTAGAACAGCCATTGTCAACCTGTGGGTTGAGACCCTTTGGGGGTCCAATGACCCTTTCAAAGGGGTCACCTAAGACCATCAGGAAACATATATACATTATAATTCATAACTGTAGAAAATGACAGTAATGAAGTAGCTAAGAAAATAATTTTATGTTGGGGGGTCACCACAACATGAACTCTGTTAGTGGGTCGGAGCATGAGGAAGGTCTAGAACCACTGGATTAGAGAGGCAGGAGTGACAGACACGCACACATGTAACAGCCTTGGCTACCCAAAATCTCCCACAGCCACAAACTTCTGGCAGGAAACTGAAAATATGAGTCCCACTATGCCCCCTTACAAACCAGCTCATTTTTTCAATTAAGTATATGATTTTTTAAAATATTGAAGATCACAGGATAAAGACAACCTTTAGGGTTTTATATGTTTGAGCCTCGTGCATTATTCAATTCAGCTTTAATCCCCATCCTCAGTCTCCAAAACAAAATTAGGCATGGCCCCACATGCATGTAATCCTTCACTCAGGAAGTGGAGACAGGAGGATTATGGGTTGGAGACCAAACTAGTCTTCATAGTGAAACTATGTCACAAAACACCAATAAAACAATAACAATAATAATTATTTAAATGTAGATAGTGACTTATGAAATTTAGTGTGGAGACATTTTAAGGAGTTATTGCCACACAGTAGTTAAGAGTCTGTATTTAGTGCTCACCAAATGATTTTGAAATTGAGCTGTAGGAACTCCTGGCTACGTAGAATTAGATGTTCTAAACAAGGCCTCATTTCCACATCTGTAAATAAGGAACATGACATTTACTGTGGGAGTCTGTCAGAGTCCAGCTCTGATCCGTCAAAGGGTTCTTGGGGGACAAAAGAGAGGAATGAAGAAATAATGGATAGAAAGATAGAAAGAGAAGTTAAGAAAGACAGAGACACAGGATAACTTCGGGAGGGCCCTGAAGGTTTATTCCAGTCACCTTGAGGTTTATTACAAAGGGTTTTTTTTTACAATGTCAAGGGCCAAAGCAAATGACCTTCCCCATCAAGATCAAAGCACAGCATACAGCCAAGTGTAGCCCCTTCAAAACATCTGGTAAACACACCCCTGGCCAAATCATCCCATTATACAGCCCTGCTGGATAAAGCAAGCTCAGATTCTCTGACCTTGAGTAATTTGGGCCCCCACAACTGACCATACAGGTATCCTGCCACAATTTAGAATCTGATGCTATCAAATAGGCAAAGTGGTCTGTAATCATTGCCATGTCAAATATACTGTGTGGAAAACACCAGTTCAGACAAATGGTAGAAAATCCACCCTTCCATCAATGCTGAGCAATTCACCAATTAAAACTACAATTAATTAAATATTTCCATAACGATGGGGTGATGCTTATTGTGTGACAGTTGATGTGATAATTCTTCATGCCAAGCATGGTTTTGTTCAGTGGACAAAGAACAACATTTGCTTCTGCATCTAATTAATTTGGTATTTCTCTAACACAATAAAAGACCCACTGAGAAAACCAAATCCATCATTTTCTGAAGCTCTGTCCATCCCACCAGAGGCCTTTGAGTTCGTGGTTAACCTTTTCAGTCACCTGGCCTTTTTTTCATACTAGATAAGTTGTATTCATCTTAAGATGAACTAACTCACAGTGTGGAAAGAAAAACCTGCAGGGAGAGTCACGTTGTCTCACTGTGCCCTGCTGGGGGACTGGTTGTCTATGCACTGCACATAGAGCCCTGCAGGAACAAGGTGAAGTACAGCAGAGGCTCTGGTAACTTCCAGAGGGAAGCAATCAGGCTTGAGGAGCAATGGTAAGTAGAAAACAGATGATGAGAACTAATGCTTTAGTCTTTGGAAACATGGGTAAAACAGACTAACTTAACCAATGATGAAAAAAGCCATATTCAAGTTTTCTAGAAAACATTGCATTATAAAACATTATTTTTTAAAAAATATTTCCAGTCCTGAATGGTAAATAAACATCTATAATCCTGACAGATGCATCATAATGAGGCCTGCTTTAAAAATACATGAATGATTAACAATTAGTATGAGAAATTAAAAGGTGTAAACTGAACATTTCAATGATTTATAAACGTGACCAAATTTTTGTAATTGTCCCTAAGAGTCCTTGCAGATTAGTTGGCTTTCCCCACTATAGTAAGAGAAGCCCTCTACTGGAAATGAACCCATTGGTGAGAGGGGTCTGAACTAGTGAGATTACCATGGAATCACTTCATCTTTAACCCTAATATAAATATAACAAGGTTAAATGACGTGTTCATGTGTTATCATGTCCCATAATAAGCCTCAGTGGTCTACTTTCATGTTTTGGTTATCATGTCATGATACTGAAATATACACATTTTTGTTTAAAACACTGTGTACTTCTGTCTAGGGGCTGCAGTGATCAACTATATTTAAAGCATATAGTAGATCATACACTAGCAAGATATTTTCTTTCTGTTGTCAGAATCATGGTTATGAGTACTAAAATTCTATTACTAAATATACTTTGATGAGAAAAAAATAAACTTTGTGGAGATCAGCAAGTGATTTACCTCGTAAGTGTTAAGTGCTAAGTCTTAGCCTACATCTCTTCCTTACCTGTCTCCTTTCCACTGGCCCTGGATGAGTAGGTCCTTAATGACAGAATAGTGTTACCCGTGCACCTTACAATCTTCAGCACGGTGTAAGACACGGGCTCAGGTGCTTAAAGAGCTCATGGAGGGGCACTGAAGTGATTCAGCTCTGGCACGCCTGGGCATCCTCATACCTTAAGAGATGGGTTGAAAAGAGCAGTGCAGAACAAGCTCCCCAGCAACCCGCCATGCACAGATCACGAGGACGATGTTTGGAGATGGCGCCTCCCAGGATACCTGGGCTTATTGCTGTGATATCATCTGTTGAGCAGTGACAGCAGCTAGCCAAAGAGTTGTAGCTCAAAGACCCGGCATGCAGATGGACACTCAGGGAGTCCTCTGGGCACACTTGGTGAGCACAGCAGAGAGCAGCAGCTCGCAATCTGTGGCTCCACATATGCTAAATGACCTCACTTATCCAAACCAACAAGTATTTTTTTTTCTCAGCTTAGGTCCAACACTCTCAGCCCCGTGAGCACATTTTCATTTGCGCCATGGGCTCCAGGTGGAAAGGGTGGCAGATGGAGCTTTTCTCTGTGAAGGACAGTGTATTTTCCAGCTGTTGGGTGAGGGAGCTCAGGAGGCTTTGGTCCTGCCCAGCTACTTTCAAGCATGACGTTGTGCCCCCTTTACACGTGTTGTGAACATGGATGAGACATGGGGTCAGCAGAGACAGGACTAGGACCATTTGTCACAGTAAAGTTAATTGAGTGACCAAGTCACTCAAAAGAAAGATCAAAGAAGGGATAGTAACAAATGGAGTCTTCAGAAGACTGGTCTAGTTTTCAAGAAGAGAATGTTTTTCTAGATGTTCTTTTATACATAATACTAAAAAAATACACTCATTGAACACTGCAGAGTGGTTGCTGGAGCCGGAGGGGCTGACATTCTGAACACACTGGGTTTTCCCATACAGTTGTTATGCTACAATCTTAAATTGGTAAGTGACAGATGCAGAAGAAAGTAGTGAACGTGAGGCAAGCTGACCAAACTCTAGATCCTTTGAGGGAAAGAGTGTTAAGGTTTAAATTTCAGGTCCAAGATTGCTTTATGTGCGGTAAAGTTAGGAAAACAGAATGATTTCTTCATATAGTGACCTGTTTGTTACAGGCTTTCACAATATTCCTATACTTTAAAATTTGAAAATGTGTCTAAAGAACAGTTTGCTTTGAGTTCTGTGAAGATGTATATTTTCCATATTAACTCATAAGAAAAGGTAACTGGACTGTCATACTAAAACCACATTTAGATGATTAACAAGCAGAGATGCCAGACAAAGGTGCTAGAACAACTTCCTACTTAGACAGCTGTTTTGTGGGCTGAATCCTCCATCACTCCTGACTGTGCCTGGCACTGTTGGGAACAGCTCCCTCGGGAACTTCCAGAACCATGCAGATGCCCCAGTGTTAAGCTCTAGTTGCCTGGGGCTTCTATTAGCAAAGGTCTGAACTTAGAACCCAGTGGCTACCTTGTTCTGAGTTCTACCTGTGAGCACCTCAAAGCCAAGTTCTCCACATGTGTGTCTGTGTAAACACCAAGACAGACTTATCTCACATTTTTGCCAAATATGAGTAAAATAAGGTCTACCTACACCCACACATGACTGGTTATCTATTTATTAGTTGTGTGCTGTGTATGAGTCCCTGTCATTTCAGCCTCAGATCTGCAATGCTACTTTGTTTTGCTTCCCATGTGCAGGGGAAACCTGAGGCTGTAAACTATTGGGGTATTAAGGGAGATGCTAACAGCTCACCATGGTAGACCAGAAGACTTCCGGTATGTGCAGTAAGATCACCTATCATTGTGGCCTTACACAGAATAGCAGGTTCTCATACTAGATAGCCAAAACATGAACTTGCCATGGTCTGAAGACCATCTGGACATTGTAGGGCATCACTTCTTCAGCTCCCCATGTGCATGTGCATGTGCATGATGCCAAATGAGGAGCTATCTGTGAAGGTGCATACACAGTGCCTTTCAAGGCCACTTTGATTATGTGTACATCACTCTGTACTTGCACACTGAAGCACTCTGCTGGAACTTTTCAGAAGGATTCAGAATCTGGGGTCTACAGTCCAGGGCTTCTCCCTCAGATCTGGGAAAGCCTCTGACCTACAAGCTGGTGGTGGGGCACATCTCAATGCCATAGTGCACTCCAAATGCCAACTACCTCAGCTTTCCAGAAGGAGATGCCTTTGTTACAAATGTCCTAAGGCCATTTTAATCAAGGTGTACACAAGTTACGTTTAGACATTTTCTTTCATTAAACAGTGACACTCCACAAGGACATATGAGTGTGCACTTAGATGTCTGTTTTCTATTATTTTTGAAATGAGCATCAAGCTGTGTTAAACAGTAATGACTTAAGAGATAATTGTCCCATTCTGTTGTAGGCACCACAACTGGGTACATTCAAAAGATTTTGGATATTTTCACATCACAAGCAAATGACATATTGTAGTAGGACAGGCTCATAGTGTCAAGGAAATTGGCTCAGACCAGTTGCCAAGGCATGCACATAACATACTCCATAAGAGCCAACCTGAAGTCTGCCTGAGGGTCTAGCAACATGAGCTGTCAGAGTCCCTGGTCACTGTCAGAGTTCCTGATCATACAGAGTCTGCCTGAAGGCCTAACAACAGGTGCTGTCAGGGTACCTGATTGACATCAGAGTTCCTGATCATGCCCAGCCAATGAGGGATGACCACACAGACTGGGTGCTGGGAGGAGGGTATATAAGGCCTTCCCTGTTATTGAATAAATGCGTTCGTTATTTGCCTTCAATGGACTCCTGGTGTCTATGCCATTGATGCTATGCCTTCTCACCTCCTTCTCACCCCTCCCCACCCCAGAGAGACATTAGAAACCAAACTACAACATATATTGTTAGAAATCTCAAGATGTTACCCAGAGCCACTCTGCTTGAGACTGGCATTGCTATTTCTACAACAATCAATTAAAGTTCTTGTCTTCATGCTCTCCACACTTCATATGAATTCATTTTAAAATTTTATGATTTTAAAAATGTGTGTGTGTGTGTGTGTGTGTGTGTGTGTGTGTGTGTGTGTGTTGGGTTTGCACACCTGAGTGCAGTGCCTATGGAGGCCAGAAGAGAGTATCTGATCCCCTGGAGCTAGTTACATAAGGTTGAGATTGTGGTTGCTGGGAACCAAGCTTGGGTCTTCTATAAAACCAGTAACTACTCTTAACTTGTGAGCCATCTCTCCATTCTTATGAATTCACTTTAAGAGTCTCAAGCTTTATACACACTTGTGTATGCTCACAATTTCTGGTCGTTAATCTTGGTTACCAACTTGCCTGAGTTACCACTTCTGGGAGTGTCTTGTGAGGGCTCTTCCATAGAAGGAAGACCCAAAGTAAATGTGGGCTGTACTATGCTGTGGCCTGGGGGGAACTAGGCTGAACATAGGAGGGGAAAGGCAAAGCCAGCTTAGTACTGGCACTCACATCACGAGACAAAATAAATTTTCTCTCATAAATTGTTTCATAAATTCTCTCTCATAAATTGTTTCTTGTCAGACTCATATTTTCAGCAGAGAGAGAAGTAACAAATACAGAATTCACTGTTACATTAAGTTAAATGTGTTCTAAGTTACTCTGGCAATTATCCTCCAGAAAATTGTTCCTTGTTGGTTAATTTTCAGTTCTGTCCTACTGTTATGACGAACCCCACTATGTTCTTATACACCTCCCACCCTGTGCATGCATATCTGGGTAAGGAATGCCACTTTTTCTCTATTGAGAAACTACAGAAAAATGACGAACTTATTCAAAAGTCGGTTCAGGTTTTTAATGTCTGCTAAGTTTTCCTGGCCATGCCAATTAACCAACTCCATGGTTTCATAGTATTCCACATAACACACATGTTATTATACCCAATATAGTTTTTCTGGGTCTTTCTCTCTAAGACAGTGACCTCGAGAGTACAAAGTGAAAGATTGTGGTTCTATAAGCCCAGACCTTATTGTGGTTTATGATCAAGATCCCAGATCCTTCAATTGAGGGTTGTGGACATGTACGTAGTGGTGTTGAAAAATGTGCCAATGGTAAAAGGTTTCTGAACGTGCAATACTAATTCATAGTCAAACATGTCATGAACTCAAGATACTCCTGGATGTTCCGACCTGTGGTGCATTGTGCAACCTCAGTGCAGCCTTGATTCTGAACATACAACATGCTCACTTTGCATAGCACACAGGGCTACACCACACAGTGGCACAGCACAGCATGCTGCCTAAAACACCTGGGCTCACTTTCCAGGCTATTCCACACTAGGATCTACAATGCTTTTTGCTCTTATAGACAATAATCACGTTTAACTCTTCCTCACCATCATTCTTAGCATGTAAGGATCAAATGAGGACATCTGCAGATAGTAATATGTTAGTGTTTGGTTTTTAAAAATTGCTGTTTGAACTGATGACTTGTATTTTGGCTTAAGTTTGGGACACATTTCCAACAATTTCTGAAATGACCAAGATTTAATTCTGAATACAAAATACAGGAACAAATCTTTCTCTTTAGCATGCAAATTTGCTTTCCTTTTTAATAAATGATACAATTACTTGTATAGCAAGTAATTATTGTGAAATCATTTCCCTTATGTTGTATTATCAGTAAATGCTTGGCTGTCACACTGGCTTTAAGTCAGGATATGCCTGGGGTTGTATGAAAGTTTCCTGGCCAGAAAGGTTGTAAGTGGGAAATTCTTAAGAAGGGCTTTTCTAGACTGCACAGTGAGATGGGACTGAGGGCAGGGAGCCGTGAGGGACATTTGGAGGGGTTAAAGGTACCCTGGTGTGGTGTGGAAGCCCCTCATCACATGAGAAATGAACTCTGTACAACCCCTCTGACCTAGACTCTGAATAGCAAAGTGCTCAGAAGCACGGAATTGCTATGCCATTAAGTTTCCCAGGAGAAGTTTCAAGAATTCCACTGTGCTCTTTCATCAGAGCCCTGTGGTATAAAATTCTGATTGTTTATTGATGTGTTTTATCTAAAGCCTGGCTCTACAGTATGCTGCTGTTGTTTTAACCTGACAGGTGGGAGCAAGTGGGCACTATTGCTACTTTAAAAATTGTAATCAGTTTTCTATCTCCTACAAGGTGGTCACTTCAATTCCCCCTTTGAAACAAGTATGCCACTGTTTTGAGTCAAGCTACTAAAATGGACATTTCAGTTAACAGCAAATGAAAGCCACGTGCCTGTTCTGAACCTGCAGGGGCAGGAGCTGTGGGGTGCAGCTTTGCAGATCAGCTCTGTTTTGAAGCAGAACGCCTTGGGCCCTAGGTGCTGTGTGCTCCTGTGGAGATGTATCTGGAAACTTCTGGACACAGAAGACTTCCTTCAGGAAAAAAGCTGCTCTTCAGAGACTTTGTGGGATGATATGCACGTGCATTGTTGCTCTAGGGCCTTGGGTTAGATACCAGGCGGTGAACTGAAGGAGGGAGATGGGACCCAGTTACAAAGGATCCCAGGACCTCAGAGGCATCAGTGTGGGGCAATGGGCAGTGGTGGGCACTTCACATGCACAGCCACCAGCAAGGCCAGGTGTGGGCAGCCCTGCTGAAAGAGGGTGACAGTGATCAGTGGACAGATCTCAGGGAGAGGCTGGCTAGGAAAGGGACACAGACAGCAGAGGCAGCGTGCTGGCTAAAGAAAGACGGTGCTGGAAGCGTGTCATAGCAGCTCTTTGGAGAGTGCTCCTGCTAAGTACTAGGCTGGCGCTCCAGGTAAACTTTTAAATGATTGGACAGATACTTATTTGTATAAAAACACGTGCTACACATGAGTTATAAGGACTATACTACATATCTCAATGAGCAATTTGTATTCAAACACCTCCTGTACTTTATATCTTGTGTGCCTTATTCTCTCATAGGCTGTTCGTACCTATATCATTAGTGTGCATATCTGCTTTCATCTTTAATAAAATGGTACATATGAAATTGCTATATACATGATATTTAAAGTGGTAAGGAATCCTGACAATGGCTTAGCCTCAGAACGTCGTCTTGGCTCTTTAAAGGCCAAGTGGGGATCCAGGTTTTTGAGGTCTGCTCATGGCCATGGGCTCTTCAGTAGTTAAAAGATTTATAACTGGGCTTTGGTCTAGAAAGGCTTTCCTGTTCAGAGCTGATCAGAAACCAGTTCTCAGCCTTTCCGGAAACTGTTATCTGCTAGAGGCATGCTCTTCCTCCAGTTAAGTGTAGCCTGTGGCTTTGCTCCCAATGTTTCTATAATGTTCCTGTAATCTAGAATCCTGTCTACACACAACACATTTTCTGAGTGTGTGAATCATTAAGGTCTATAGAAAATGGGCATTTTAAAAAATGTGACCAAGTGCTACAAAACACTATGTATGCCAAAAGGAAGTGGTGTCGGTGTGACTGGTTCTATGTGAATTGATAGGACACAGACTAGATCTTATTGGAAATGTGCTGGAGTGCTTAAAAATTAAGAAAAACAAATTGGAATAAACAAGGTTTAAAGATATATACAATAGCCTCTCTTAAAATGTTATTAGATTAATATTGGAAACAGAATTTAGACAGTATTTTGTATGTGTCAGATGTGTGTTATCAACTGTCAACCTTGTTGCTGTGACTATCTGATTAGACATAACTCAAGGGTGGAAGGCTATGAGAACGTGTTGACGCACAGTTTGATCATTGGAGATTATCTGTTATGGTAGAGAAGGCACAGGACAGCAGAAATGTGGAGAAGCTGGTCACACTGCATCTACAGTCAGAAAGCAGAGAGCGTACAGGAAATGTGCTCATCCACATCCACATCCACATCCACATCCACATCCACATCCACATCCACATCCACAGTGATCCTCTTCCTCCATGGGGCTTCACCTTCCAAAAGTCCCAGGCGGTACCAGCAACTTGGTGTCAAGTACAGCATCAAGTACTATAATGCTTTATGTTCATCACTTGGTATAGTAACCAGACAGACACTGTCATTGTTCCTCAAAGTGAAGACATTGAGGCTGTGCTTAAGAACACATAGCTAGTAGCATTTAGAAAATAATTAATACTTAAATAATTAACGTTTTTTTTCCTTGCTTGAGTGACTTCTTAGAATTTTATTAGCATACTCACACCGAACAAAATAATGGGCTTAATTTTGACATTCTCATACCTGCATATTCCAGTCCCTCTTCCTTGGTGGACCCTTCTATACTCAACTACTGTAGGCAGCACTACCAAAGGGGACTGACCTTGGCTATTGTGAGTGTGGCAAGGCAGACATTGGTATGAGGTTTCCCCACAGTAAGCTGACTTAAAGAACGCTGAGTAAGACACACCTTTTTTTTTAGTAAATCTATCTAAAAAGTCATAGAATGATAAAAGGCACCTTTATGAAATATTAATTTCCATCCATTTTGACTATATGACTTGTTCAAAGGTCTCATGTATTTAGGAGAATTACTGGATACTATTTGGGAGATGGGCAGAAGAAAGTATTGGTTTTAGAAGAATTATTAATGCTAAAGAGCCCTGAAGTACTTATTTTGTTAATATTTAATTTACCTGTGAAAGAGATAACTCAAATAAAATAACTTTAAAACCTATTTTCACACAGCTGATTTAACATATTTTACTCAAATTGAACCTAACCTCACATTTGTCATTTAGAGAATAGTTCTCTCAGTTTGTCCTGGAGAGTCTATCTTGTCATTTAAGGAAAAATACATCCCACTAAGGGACATTAACTCTTAGTCAACTCAGAATGCCAGCCAATGCTGGTGTCTACTGTGTATATAGTAAAGTGATGGAAACATAATTTTAGGGGGGGGGGCTGAGATTTTCCCAATACAGCCAGCAATTTTAAAATGAGATATACTTTACCACTGTATAATTTGAGATGGAATTGCATTCTCTCTTAACTACACTTCTCTAAAACAATATACTGACATGGTAGGAACAGCAAGTTTATCTAATTTTAAAGTGGATAAGCCATTCTGGAAGCATGCAGAAAGATCAGTGAGAGCAGTGTGGATAACTTCCTGTGGTCATCACTACCATGCTAGTGCGTGTTCTATGCTAAGGGTCCAGGCCACGGAGTCCGAGGGCAGAAGGGGGCAGAACACAGCAGACTCTAGGTGTAAAGGCACAAAGCTAATATAATCTAAACATGGCATTTATTTCAAGTCTCGGGAGATATGTTTTATTCAACAGATAATACAGAAAAAACAATAAGTGGTGAACTTTGTGTGGAGAAAGAAATAAAATCTAATTCATACAAACTCCTTCACACTAAAATAACACCACTACAAATCAAATATTTAGGTGTTTTAAAAGTTAAGCTATAAATAATCAGGGAAGACTTCAGTAAAGATCTTCAGTGACCTTGGGTAAAGAGAAAATCCTAGTGAAAGGGGCCAGCTTGAAAGGCAAGTGCCTATAAAGATAACTTCTCCAGTGAAAATCAAGACTTAGGGCAAATAGTCATAAAACACCACCCAAAGGCCTGAAGGCTGTATTATGTTCTGGTAAAAATATTTCAGCCAATATGACACACCAAGGCTAACAAGAAGTGTTTACTGAAGGCCAAGAATAACAGTACTTGGCCTGCTTACAAACCTGAGTTTGGATTCCTCACTCCAGGTGAGAGGGAAAGTAGAAACAGGGGTCCCCAGAAGCTTGGGGACCAGCTTAGTGCCACAGCACAGTGGTGAAACAAGAGAGACACTGCCCCAAACAAGACAAAGTGGAGATGGACTCTCAAGGTTGTCCTGGAACCTCGGCACATGTGACCTGGGATGTGTGCACCTGCACTCACATATACTCAAATACACACACACAGACACATACAGACACACACAGAGACATACACAGACACATACAGACATACACAGAGACATACACAGACACATACAGACACACAGATAGACACACACATACATATATAGACACACACACACACACACACACACACACACACACACACACACACACACAAACAATTTATGCCAGATGTGGTGCATGCTGTGATCCTAACACTTAGGAGGAAGAGGCAGGAGGATCAATAATTCATGCTGGGGAAATGGCTGTGTTTAGGAGGACCTGCTAACTCTTCCAGAGGACCTGTGTTTGGTTCTCAGCATCCACATGATGACTCACAACCATTTGTGATTTCAGTCCCAAGGACTCTGAAGCCCTTTTCTGGTCTCTGCAGGCACTGCATATATGTGGTACACAGACATACATGCTGGCCATCAGCCGTACACATCATCGTCGTCGTCGTCATCATCATCATCATCATCATCATCATCATCATTATCATCATCTTAATAACAAATTCAAGGTCTGCCTACGCTAAATGAAGTCCTTACTCATAAAATAAGATGAAACCAAACAACAACAAAAAGAAATATTTATCTATAATTATAAAAAACAGATAAGAAAATAACCATTAAGATGAACAGTAGAGACTCCTATGGTAATTGGAGAGGAGCAATTTAACACAAGATTCCGTGTTTCACCTACACAACTGACCCAGGTTAAAAAGGATAAAAATACCTTGGAGGGTTAAGACCTTGATACAATCACCTTCTCATGGGTGTAGGGTGCCTGGAACCTGGGGCAGCCTTGCCAGCTCTTTGGGAGTGAAGCATCTAGAACTTGAGATTCACAGTGTTTGTGTGGCAGCCATTCTGCTCCAGGGTCTGTCTGACATTGACCAGACAAGTTTATAGAGGCCGACAGGGAGCAGGTCGTCAATGTCTGTATGTGCAACTGAATGCAGATTAGCCTCCATGCTTAGCAACTATACATTCTTTACAAAGAATCAAGCAGGAGCCACTAGCATGTAGAACAGTGGTTCTCAGCCTGTGGGTTGAGACCCCTTGGGGTTGAATGACCCTATCACAGGGGTCACCTAAGATCGTTGATCATTGGAAAGCACAGATATTTATATTATGATTCATAACAGTAGCAAAGTTACAGTTATAAACTGGCAACAAAAAATGTTATAGCTGAGGGGTCACCACAAAATGAGGAACTGTATTACTGGGTTGCAGCATTAGGAAGGTTGAGAACCACTGGTGTAGACCTTCACATCTTAATATGTGAATTGAGCAAAATACATTACATGAAACACTATTAGAAAATGTTTGAGCAACAAAACAACCCAATTTTCAGTGTCTGTTTATGTTCACACACACACACACACACACACACACACACACACACACACACACACACTGAAAACCGACTGAAAAATCTAAGTTTAGTGTTCAGAGTGATTACTGTTAGGTAATTTGATAAAAATGAGTTTTACACTCTATGTAAAAGTAAACAAACTATTTGTTTTCAAGAAACACAATGTTCTTATGATTAGAAAATGTAACATTTATCATGAAAATAAAGTAATTCAGTAACAATGGAGTATAATGACTCTAAATTACACTTTCAGTATGACAGTTAAAAATGTATGGTATTGGGGCTGGAGAGGTGGTTTGAAAGCTAGGAACACTTAATGCTCTTTCAGAGAACCTAGGTTCTGTTCCCAGTACCCACATCAGGTGTTCACAACAATCTGTAACTCCTTATTTGGGCTTCTATGGCTACTGCACATACCCAGTGTGCTCTCTCTCTCTCTCTCTCTCTCTCTCTCTCTCTCTCTCTCTCTCTCTCTTACACACACACACACACACACACACACACACACACACACACACACCCTACTTTTAAAAGGCATTGATATCTTGTTGTCATTAATTTCTGCCTGTCAGAACTAGTCTTACAAGTATGTTGAACCCACAGGCCATGGGCCACAAGCATCCCTGGACAGCTATAAATGAGGCTCAACACAGATGCAGATGACAAGGCCAAGTCCCAACGCAAAGTGTTAGATATCCTTGGTAGATAAAGTTCCCCTGGCTCCCTGACCAAGCTCTTGCATGGGAGATTCATATTAAGCTTTTCCTTTTGTAAAAATGCAACTGCTATGAAATAAGCCATTCTGTCATGTCATGGATGGCCATGTCATTGACAAGTAATGTGCAAAATCTTAGGGCCCAGTTAGAACCTTAGCAGACATAATGTGGTTATAATGGATAGGTACATGATGATAATTACTGAAGTGTTTCTTGTACATGCCTGTGGGAGGGTTGACTCAAAGTCTTAGTGTGTCTAGCTGACACTATCTCAATAAAGGCATACTTGGGACAGTACTAGCTTATGCCCCCAAAGCTGCTCCAAGTCTACACAATTCTATGCTGATTCCTCTGACCACCCAATCTTTGTCTGGTTTCTAATTTGCCCCACAGCCTATAAAACTATCACACACAAGCACTCAAATGGACAGTGAGACAAGCAAACAGAGAACTGTTTATGTGAATGTGCCTAATCCCCCAGAGTTGTGTGCCACACAGAACAGTATGGAAGATTCAACAGTCATCTGTTGGTGTGTGAAAAATACTCCAAATGCTACTCCTGTGGTTTTAACTGGTGTATTCTCTGTGCAGAATACCGGGTTCTATAAAGGCAAATGTTTTTACATTTATCACATACTAGACCATATTTGCCTGCCATCCTCCCTCCTCTTCCTCCCACCTTACTTCCCCAATCTGCTGCTTGTTACACACAGACACATGCTATAGTATCTATATATGGTCTAAGATCCACAAATGAAAGAAAATGTGGTATTTGTCTTCCTGCGTCTGGTTTATTTGTTTAATACACCTCCAGTTCCATCCATCTCCTTGTAAACAACATAATTTCATTCTCCTTTATGGCTGACTAAGACTCCATTGTGTATATATACCGAATTTTCTATATCTGCTCATCTGTTGATGGGCACCTAGGGTGATTTTGTAAGGTGGTTATTGTCCTCGGCCCTTAAAAAACCACTTAACAGCAAATTTGCAATATCGGCAGTGTTTGGTGGAGACCGCTTATCTCTGTTCTCCTTAGAAACTGCCAAGGAAGCTCGAAAATGGTTCTTGGAATTGTGGGATCCTTATTTGTGCACACCAATGGCAGATGTTAGTGGAAGGACTCTAGGTGCAGGGTTGAGGCATGGGGCTCCCTAGTCATCACCCCTAATGGAGTTCTCTCTCCATCAGCATCTTTAGGAAAAGCTTCTTTAAAAATAATTCATATATAGATACTCTAGTGACATCATTTTCCCCTCCATGCCTCCCCCATACCCTCTCAAATTTACAGCTTATTTAATTATCATGGTTACATACAGACACACACATATATTTATACATAGAACCTGAGTCTCTTTAGTGTTAATGTTTGTGTCCTGCATGCAAATTTAAAAACCAGTGTGCCACAATGGATACCTGGTTCATTTTGGTGATGGTCAATTAATTTGGGAGTTGTTCAGGAGATGTGGTGATGAATAGGAAGGGGAACAAGAACAGAAAAAAAGGGGGAGCCGAAGCCAGGTGGTGGTGGCGCAAGCTTTTATTCCCAGTACTGGGCAGGCAGAGACATGTGGATCTCTGTGATTTTGAGGCCAGACTGGTCTACAGTGAGTTCCAGGACAGCCAGGGCTACACAGGGAAACAGTGTCTCAAAAAGGGGTTGGGGGCAGAAGAGAGTGGGTGATACTTCACCCCTGAGTGAGGAAATGATCACAATGGAACTAGACCCCAGAATACAAGGTCCAAAATCAGGATCACCTCCATAGGTGAAGTCTCTGGTGCACTGGCTATCTTATGAACTAGTCTCCAAGACTGAACTGATTTCTAAGTCTTGGGCCTGTGGAACATACGCAGAGGCTCCCAGTGAGACAAAACAGCATTTGTCAGGGAGAGCAGACACTGTCCCTTCAGCTTTTCAACAGCTATTCGGCCTCTACTGCCTGGCATGTCCCTGTCGTGCCCCTGCCCCCTGTCTAAACTGACCTCAGCTCTACCATTCTGAGGTGTTTCCTCATTGTTTTCAGTGTCAGCCTGCAGCGTCCTTTGAGGGGCTCCTGTGACATCTGTGATAGAATTGGAGAAAGTACCCCAGTTGCCAAAGTTGGGAAGAAAATGTGGCAGATTTAGATAAATAAATTAGCTCTCAGTGTGTTGTCCTGCTTCCAACAGTGCCTTGTAACTCACACTGGCCAATCACATGCTCTGATTTGTACTCACTGTAACTTCTTAGACTTGAAGCTAAGTTTTTGGTGTGGCTAATTTTTCTTTGCTTTGCTCTCTTGGGCCATAGGGTTCATTTGGACCCCAAAGTGTGGCTCAGCAGCCGGGTCTACAGCACCAGCAGAAGCCATCACATGACTCTGAGCTTTTATGGCTCTGTGTCACATAATTAACCACAAAAGGCCTTCCTCTCTGCTTTTATTCAAATGAACTGCTCCATCCTCAAAGTGCATGGCTGAACTATAGCTCTTCTTAAGAGTGAGACCATATAAAGCATTTCCATTGTTTTAACAAGAAAATGTCCAAATTCAAATACTTGCCTTGTACTAATTAATAATCACTGTAAACACTAAATTGGATCCCAGAAAAGGTTTTCATAGAGGGACATTGTGCTAAGTGCTAAATGATATGAGTCTTAATTACACAATATAGAGCCACTTAATGGCTTTTGGGATTTTTATGAGGCTCAGTATAAGTTTTAATGAAATACAATCACGCAGAAATGGTTCATTTTTATAAGGCTGTAGGTACAAGATGGACAAAGAAGACAACCTTATGAAAAGTGACAGGGTTGGGATCCACAGATACTTCTCAGTAAGGCGGGAAAAACCTTGAGATAAAGACAGGCTTACAATCTCCAAAGACCTTCCACTTTCAAGAACCAAGAACTGAAAGGAGTCTGATGTCACAACCTGCTAAGTGAAATTCCAAAAGTGATAAACAATCTTTGTTCCCCAAATGGAGAACTAGACCTGGCCAGGGGTCGGTGGACCAGGACCCAGGAGGGGCAGGTGCTGCTCAACACTCGGTGGCAGTCAGCCATCTCAAGCGTCTCGAAGGATGGGTAAACTGCACGGGTATCTCCACAGTCTGAATGAGACAATCCCGGTGTCTCCACACATCTGATACCTTGAGATGTGGGTGACAAGAGCAGAAGGCTATGGGCTTTCCAGCGAGAGACACAAAGGCCAGGAGCAGGTGGGGGGGGGGAGCCCTTTGCCACGGGCCAGCCACTTCTGGCCACTGCAGATAATGGAGAGTTGTAGATAAAGATAGATTTTCAATCAGCCAGTAAACAGATTCCTGCTGAGGAACATGCTGGGAAAACGTGAACAGTTAAGACAGAAAAGCACCATATGGCTGCTTTTAATGTCCCCATCAATACGAGAAGAGCATCGCACTGCTAATCAACTCCAGACCAAAATCTCGTTTGTTTGTTATGTTTCTAGCTTTAAGAAAGGCAGATCCCAGTGCTCATTTACCTTGATTCACAGTACTCCAAGGATTCGAGGTGGGGGGAAAATAAAACTAAAAAAAAAATAATAATTCATTTTTATTCTCTTTAAAATTTCTTTTTTTCTCTTGGTTCCTTATGCTGTCACTATTCCAGCTCACCTGCTTGCTCTGCCTTTGAAATTGTCCAAACTTCAATGGGGTGAGATTCCATGACATAAAAATTCTCTAGTGAAAGCCCCCAACTAAGCAGGAGGAGTCAGAGGTGACACACAAGGAGGAATTACACTCTGGGTATTTCCCTGTCACACCCAGGGCTGCTGTCCCCCCCCATCTGCAGCTGTAGCCAGATTCCCACCTACTGACCAGACCCCTCAACTCTGGCCAGTCCTGCTGGACCAGCATGACACAGTGTGGGCTGAGTCCTCTCCCATCTTATTTTTGGAACATCCTGTGCCTTTCACTTTCTTGAGAAACCCAGGTCATCAGCAGTGTGCAGCAGCACAGCAGGGCACACAGGGTTGGTTTTCCACCAGACAGCAGCAGTCAATGAAAATCCTCACACTAAATGACTCCACACTTAGCATCCCTGTTGGCCTCAATTCTTGTATCTGATGAATGCGCTCTTCTTGCCCACCCATCCAAGTGGAGACTCCCTATTCATCCCCAGTCCGCCTCCCCAGGACACCTCTTTGATGGCCTGTTAAGGGATTTCCCTTCTCTCCAAACCAGAAGCACAGCTTAGTACTTCCCTGGCACTTAGGCTGCCTACTGTGCTGACCTCGGCTCTGTCCACACGGAGAAGTCCTTCAGGCTCAGCCCCATGCTCGGCCTCACCAACTCGTAGGTCACAGCACAACCATCTTTGGTCTGGATGTCTGGGGCACACTGGAGTTCTCTCAGCTAGGAGAGCAGTGTGTGAGATTCTCATTTCCATACCCAGCCTGGCGCAGAAAAGACACTTATGCTCACTCAGTCTTTTCCTTGCTCAGCCGAGTTGGAGCATTGTCCTTTCCATGCAGAATCTTCTCCAAGGTCAGCACCTTGGCTGCTGGAGGGAGCACAGTAACTAACAATTAAATGTGCTATGGTGGTTGCTGTATTTCTTTCCATGGAAAGACTCAGATTTTACAAATCACATTTTTCCTGTTTCGATTTTTAAGGAAAAAATGTTATCTTCACCTAGAGAAAAGACTCCTGAAAGATCTCTTTGGGGCTTGTTTCCCCAAACTATAAGCATCAAAGACCATGGTTATTGTCTACTCCAGAGCACTCAGAGGCTGTGAGGATCTCACGAACCATTAGAAGTCGATGTGTTGCCCACGTGTGGGTCACAAACACATGAAATCTATTTGAATTTGGTCACCCATATAATCACACTTCCCATTTTAAATCTTCAGTGTGGAAAACTGGCTTTAAGTTAAAAAATTGGTATATATTTTTAAAAATAAATTTACTCAGGTCCCCTGATAACTTTTTGAGAGCGAGTTTGACCCTAGTAAGAGAGAGGAGGGTTCCTTAATGACCACCATCAAGGCATGATGAAGTGTGGGCCTCCTCCAGCTATCCATCACCACTTGGAGGATCAGAAGGGCTATTTCCCGGCCCTGAAGCAGGCCTCTTTCTCCTGCCCCATTGCTCTCACATCTTTCTCCTATTCTTCTCCTCCATTAGCCTCCTGTGTATCTGCACTGAGGCGATCTCCACGTGACCTCCCATCTCTATCCCCTCACACTCTCATTTCTGTCTAATCTGCCAGCCCATCTGAGGTGTTCAGTGCTGTTTACAGGGACATGCGATCCGGCTTCCCTCCCAGTCTCAGAATTCCAATTATAATTATTTTGAAAATATTTTTCATACTTTTGCCACCTTTGAGGTAAATAAACCTATCTTCCTGATCTAAAACCTACTGATTCAGAGGCATACCTTTCACTGGTTAATCATGATGAATTCCTTGGAAAATTCTTTGTTGTCTAAGATATAATCAAGTCATATCTTTCTTTCCCTTACTGACATGTCTAGTTTTAGAATCATTAATGGAAAATTTCAAAGCATCTGGAATTAATGATTTAAAAGCTCTCACATTTAAACACTGTGCTGGCTGGTTTTTATATCAACTTGACACAAGGTAGGTAGGGTCATCTGAGAGGAAGGAATCTTAATTGAGAAAATGCCTCCACAAAATTGGGCTCTAGGCAAGACTGTGGGGGCATTTTCTTAATGGATGATTGACATGAGAGGGTCTAGCCCATTATGGGTGGGGTCACCCTTGGGCAGTGGTCTTGAGGTGTATAAGAAAATAAACTGAGAAAGCCAGGAGAAATGAGCCTGTAGGCAGCACTCCTCCATGGCCTCTGCTTCAGTTCCTGCCTAGAGTTCCTGTTTGACTTCCTTACTGGTGGACTATTGCCTGGAAATGTAAGAGGAAATAAACTCTTTTCTCCCCAGGTTACGTTTGGTCATGGCTGTTTTGATCACAATAGAATCCCCAGTTGAGACAAATACTACGGTGGTACTATGGACACACTATTTCTATTGTATCCAAAGTAGGGCACAAAATACAGGGCAGAGACTCATAAAACAACTCGGGGTTCACATGGACCAGGAGATTCTTGGAATGAGTGGTGAAGAGCTGGTTTCCCCAATACCTAAGATTATGGGATTACTACATTGCTCAAACGCTGATATAAATGAACTCCTCATCCATGCTAAGGCAGTATGATCTGGAGTCATACTGCTCACAGAGGTGCTTGGCTACAGGAGTGTGACCATGTTACCAGGTCTCCTAAAGATTAGTTCTTCTCAAACCAAGAATCTTTATGACTCCATAGAGAAGATAGCTGTTGATCTATTTTACCATTACATTATAAAATAACTCAGATGAAAATATGGGTTATGTCACAGAGAATGAAAAGCTGTATTGTGAGAAGTCGAGGCATCACACACTCACAAAAACGTATTTTTAAAGGTACCCACATTCCTCATGCACCTTTAAAAACTATACTTCTGAGTTAAATGGGGGAGGTGGGGAGTGACAATGAACAAAATGAATTGTATGAATGTATGAAATTCTCAAAAAATATTACACTAAAAACAATACTGCCTAGATTAGTACATTTTCATATATCAACAAAAATTTGGTGTTTATTCAAATTTGCTAAATGTTTTCCAGTTCCATCATAATAAAAATAACTCAACAACTCAGAAAAGAACAGGAAACTTTTTTCTTGTCAAGCCCTCAAAACTTAGTTTAGATAGAAGCTGTCCTTGGGTCTGAATACTTGATTGGTTTTTGAAAAATGCCCTTAGGAGTTTCTAGTTTGTCAACCAAATAGCATGTCAGACAACAGAGAACATTTTGTCACGCTCAGACACCATTCAATCATAATCTGAGTCTGACTTCAAAGCTTTCACAATTCAATTTTATTTAGAACTAAGAAAATATGACTGAGGAGAACGGTGTAAGGGCAGAGCAAGCATTTGTCTTTTGTGGAGCCACAGGGCAGAACACAAGGGGGTGAATGGGTCCATTCCTCATTTGCCTCTGCATTCACTGGCCACCCTCCACATATAGGTGACCCGCAGTCCCCGACAGTGCTGGAGCCCTGGGAAGACACTCAGACTGCTGTGGGAGCATATATTTGGGTCAGTGGGGTCCCTTCACAGTGCAGATACTATGAGCAATACAAGAACAGAAAGCCCACAGCTCACGTGTTGCACAAATTCAGACAGGCATTTGTGACAATCTGGGGAATCATTAGAAAACCTGCACCTTTCCTCAAAAAACAAAAGCAAAAACCCAGCTTTTCATTACTGTTAGATCCTAGAAAAATAAGAATATATAGTTGGTGCAAGATAAATTCCCTGTCTCACTGCTTGAGGTTCTAATGAAGCCTGAAGAATCTCAGATTCTTTAGAGGACAGCAATGCGACCAAGTTAAACATCAATTGCACACTTATGGAAAGGAAATATGTTAATGACTTATAAATCAAACTGCTCAGCATTAGGAATCTCTTGCTTACTCTGCACTTTGTGTTGACATTTCCTAAGAAGATGAAATCAGACTAGGGAGCGACATTACTTCTCCTCAACCCAGCACTCCAGCGCATAAACTGAGCCCAATGGTGTGTGTGTGTGTGTGAAAGAAATAAACCGCATTTGAATTAAGACTTAAAAATCTCTTTCTTATGCCAAGTTTAATAATTATTGATTATAGTCAGGGGATAGTTTTAAGTATCATTTATCATGTGACATAAATCTCTGAAGTATTTTTAGGGATCCTCAACTTTTTGATAAGAAAAAAGTATATGTCCTAAACAATTAACTCCTGTCAATATCACATGATCAGAATGGAACTATGTAATTTGACACAGACTTTCTAGTAACTATTACTTTGTATAAATATAAAATTGATGTATGTTCTTTGTTTCTGAGTAGTGAGATTAACATCACACAAAGAATCTTTTTTAAATTACTTCTTTAATACTTTTGAGATTATAATTATATCATTTTCCCCTTTCCTTCAAAGCCTCCCACCCATCCCTCCTTGTTCTCTTTCAAATTCATAGCCTCTTTTTCTATTAGTTGTTAAATACATACATATATATTTTAATAATGACCATGGTCATTTGTTGCTTTAAAGAGATAATTCATTTCACCCGAGGAGATGCCCATCTCTGAGCCTGGACACCCAGCTGACAGGTATGAAGGGAGAGGAGACACCCTCCCAGCTGCCTGAGAAATGACTTATGTACACAAACATACCACTGAAGCCATGGGTTTGGCAGGGAAATGTAGGACTTCATGCCTCCAGGATGGAATGCAGACATGCTTGATATCAGGACCTCTGGGTTCTCCTTAGCCTATGTGTGTATAAATGAGGTAAAAACGTGTTCTCCAACATACAGACAGATACAGTGTGGACATGATCTCAGATGTTAAGGCTATTGACAAAGGCAAAACATAAAAGAAAGTGCATAGCAAATATGAAGCCTTCTGTCTTGTCCAAAGTTGAATTGATTTCACTAGTGCAGAAACTTCTAACTGGTTGTGTCCCCTTTTAATCTCAAACATATTCCCTGTGAACTGATCATTTAGGAAAGGCTAAGGTGTGCTTCAGAATGAATACCATGCTCCTTCATAAAATAACAGCGATTACCATGCATCTGAACCAGTTCAGAGTGCCCCGTCTACAGTGAGTTAAGGTGAACTGTATTTTTATGTGCTGTTTCCTTTGTGTGCGTGCATGTGGATTCAGAGGGTTTGTGGATTTCAGTGTCTTTCTTCAGAAACTGTTCATATCTTACGCTTTTCACTGAACCTATGATTCACCCAAGTAGGCAGTTAGCTGGCCAGAGAGCCTCAGAAATCTACCTTTCCCAGCCTCACCCACACGGGCCATTACAAGGATGTGGCACCACACCTAGCTTTTTCAAAATGTGCATTTTGCAGCTCAAGCTCAGGTCTTTCTGTTTGTAGTACAAGCATTTTACCAGCTGAGCCATCTCCTCAGTCCCTGTATTTATTATCTCAATAACTAAGGTTAAATCTGGATGCTACTAGAAATGATCTAGTTAGACTATATTTAAATATATAAATACCAATTACGAATAGGTTAGGAACTCTGCTCTTTTGAATTATAAATATATAGAGAGTCCAAGATGTCTTATACAAGAGATAAGATAGTTGATACTTATATATATACATATATATATAAATATATATATATGTATATATATATATAGATAGATCAACCATCTTTTCATCTACCTATTTATTACTCCATCTGTTGATCATATATATATCAACACACTCATATCACAATTATATAATCACATCTATTGTTATATATAGTATAATTACACATATTCATACACATGCATATAATTATACTTAAGAATTCTGCTCTATAAAACAATACACTTTAATTTTACACCAGTGGGAAGCTCACAAGGTTGCATCATGATTTGACATTTGTGATTGACATGTAGGTCATTACTTTTATTAAGATTTCTTTCTTTCATTCATAAAGAGTCTGACTGTGGTCCCCAGCCCCAATGTGATGGAGAATGTTAGTTTGTGGTCTGCTCTCTGCTCTCAGGATCTCTGTGATCACCTGGCAGACTGCGAGAGCAGACCTGTCTAATTATTCAGCTCACACACTGTACCTGTTATTGTTGACAGACTTTGCTCCTTAGAGAAGACATGAACTGCCAACTGGCTGTGACCATTTGTGAATTAACACTGACGTTTGTGTTGGCGCCATGACAGTGTCTACAGCTCCAGAAATGCATACAGCCAGAGTAGGACTGGCCTGAGGTTTTTGAGAATTGAAAGTACAATATACAAATGATAAACATGAGGACAACATCATCTCAAAGACAACTCTGGAGCACAAGGTCTCCGAGAAGCACCCCCACCATCTGAAGTGTGTGTCGTGAAGAGGGGAGTGGTACCTGGAACAGTGAATAGCATCAGTCATAGAGCCCATTAGCCATCTTAAGTTTTCTAACTTCCCACCATTTCAGAAAACAGCAAGGCGAGAGAGAGGAGGCCAAAGATGAATGTCTGACAGCTGTGGAACGGAAACAGAACTACAGGCACTGAGGAAAGATCAGCATTGTGTCTCCTTTTCCTTTCGCTAGACTCGGAACCAGATCTACTCTGACTTTTCTTTAATCACGTCTGAATGTCACTGCAGGACTTTTAAACGGGGACATTTCAAGGTGACTTTTGAAATACACACTTGGGTCTGTGTCCTTGCTTCCCAGCAGGTAGATCCTAGACTGCTTGGGATCTTCCAGGTGGTAAGTTCCTGTTGTATGGTAATAAGATTTGCGGCTGGCAGTCTCTGGGAAGTAAGGGTTTCCTGAACAATCTAACCCAGTGGAAGAGGCTGCAGGAAACTCAATTTAGAATTGGATGGTCTCAAACTCAGGAGAAACATGGGCATGCAAATGGCACCTCAGGGAAGGGAGGTACTGGGAACTGAGCTCTCAACCTGAGCATGTGTGTGTGTGTGTGTGTGTGTGTTACACGAGAATAGGCACATGCGAATGTGTATACATGGGGAGGTCAGAGATTAACCTGGATGTCATCCTCAAATAACTCTCTACCCCAGATTTTGAAATAAGGTCTCACTAATGCTGGAGATTACTCACTCAGGTAGACTGACCTTCCTGTGTTTACCTCCTACACAATGCTATATTACAGACACATGACATGCACTGTGCCTGCACTTTTACATGAATGCGTAGGATTGAACTCAGGTCTTCTTGCCTTAATAGCAAGCACTTTTCCAACTGAGCCATCCCCCCCCCCCCAGACCTCCTAAACCCTTTCAGGGCACAGAAGCATCTATTAGTTGTTATGGTTTGAGAGCAGAGGGAAAATGGTTTTTCTTTTTGAGATTATAATGACAATGTTCCCTTTCCTCTCTCCAAACTCTCCCACACAACCCTCCCAACTCCCCTTCAAATTCAAATTCATTGCCTCTTTTTTCACCAATTGTTATGGCATACATATAGATATATGTATTCCTAAATATAGCTGCTCTGTCCTTATAATGTTATTTGCATGAATGCTTCCAGGCTGAACACTGGCACTGGACAACCATTGGTGTGCTCGTCCTGGTGGAAGACCACCTCTTGCACTCCAAGCTTTCCTGTTGCCTTTATATGTCACCAGAGATGGCTGCTACTATGGAAGTAACATTGAAGTAATAACACGGGGAGAGTTTTGGTGAATGTGGTTAGCACATCTGGACATCGGCATACTTTTGATAGGACCACTAGCTGAGAGGAAGTCAGCTGACGCCTTCTGCCTCCATCCTAATCTCCTAGTAAACCCTGAGGATGCAGTTAAACTATAAATTCACAAGTAATTAATTTAGTCAGACACTTACTGCTCTGGTTCCAGGGCAGCCTGGAGATTGGCACTCGCCACTCATCCGGTTTGGAATTAAGACATCTTCCCAGCAAGATGGACCCTTTGGGAAAAACCAAAAAACAAAAACAAATGAAAACCATCATATCCTGTGTACAATAAAAATGCAAATGCTCTTCCTCAGACAATCTTGAAGCCTTCCCATTGGAATCATGGGATGATAGTGAAATGATGTGTATTACAATGATCCATATAGTGTGGCCAACAATCCTGGTGGTGACTTTTCCAGAAGTTCTTGTGGGCTCTGTTGGGTCAAAAGTGTCCTCATACATATCAAGAATAAATTGGTATTTGGCTCAAACAGGTTCCTTTCCCTCTCCTTTGAGTCCCTGGCTTTATTTACATGTTCCTGTACAGAAGGCCATTCCAGAGTTGGGCTAACACTCTGAAGCTGGTCTACCCACTTTCCTTTACTCTATAGCAAGTATGCGTCACTCCCCAACAAGTGGCATGATGACTGATGACATGGGTGTCCGTTCCCTCACTGGATGTGGGTTTTGCTAGGGAAGACCTGGTCTACTAACATCACACAGCATCCCAGTACACATAGAGGGGCCTGGCACTGGACACACTATTCTATTAACCAAGAAACAAAACTTTAAATAACACCCAGAGTCCTTTAATTAAATCTGCAAAGAACACTGAAAATACCATGGACTCTTTGGGGGCAGCATCTCCACAAAATGTATATGTCTTTGCCTGTTCTGTGACTGTTTGCATTTTAGTAAGTCTGATTCCCAGAACAGTACCATGTGTGACAGGAAGACATGACCTCCTAATGACACCCAATGCCTCATGTCCCATGTCATGTGTACATGGAGGCTTCCGGGTACCAGGCATGTGTGTGCTTGGAAAGGGTGTATATCCCCACCCATGTCATCAGTAGTAAACATTCATGTTTGCTTGCTTTGAAAATGGTGGAACAGTTTAAGGTTATAATCAATCTGACTCCATATAATTTTAGGGCCCCTCCATGCAGGGGTGGCCACTATGCTGCCTGATTGGATCTCAAGGTCCTGCTACCTGATCACATGCCCTACTCCTCCTTCCCACATGCATGCTTTTCTGTTTCTCCTGTGCTTTTTTGGACTTTTCTACCTGAACCTAAGAGGTTTTATTTGTGTGTGTGTGTGTGTGTGTGTGTGTAAAAAAGTCTGCAGGTCCCAAGCACCCAGACCAGGAAGAACATGACACATTATATTCACAGATGTTTTGAATACAGCACTAACCAACTGGAAAGAACTCAGGTCACCAGAGAGCTACATAGCTCCCTGCAGCTGGAGCAAACAATAGCACTGACTTCTAGCTCTTCCTCACAGATCCGTGTTAGAGCAGGAGGGCAAATGTGAAAGGACAATGATGAGGGAGAAAGGACTCAAGCCATGTCCCTCTAGGTAGCAGTCTCCTCTTCCCGGACAACAGTGCCTGTATTTTAATGAAATGATTTTTCCTAAGTTCACTCCAATTTTAAATATTGACATTTAAATAAAAATATTCATGGGGATTACATGGAAAGGGGGTCAGTGTTGCATGCTAGTCTGGAGATCGCCTGTTCCCACTGTCCTGGGGACAGACAGACACACACAGACACACACACACACATGTGCACAAAGCACACATGTCTCCTCTGAGCTTTCACTTGGTATCAGCTTAGAATCTAGTTGTGCATTAACACATGAAATCAATGAAACTTGAGACAGTAGAAATTGCTGATTATATTCTGGAAATGCTCAGTAGACAGCAAAGGGTAACTCATACCCTGTAGGTCCATAAGGGGACAGAGAGCTGAAAAAAAAAATTCAAAAGAGAGGAGAGAGAGGGCAGAGGGAACCTGTAGCCACAGAATTTCATAAACAGAAGACCCTAAAACATATCAAAAAAATGGCCAGCTGACTTGCTTCAAAACAAAGATCAACACAAAATCCTAAAGTTCCAGAAATTCCTTCAAAGGTCTGAGAGTCCTTCAAATCACATCAGTTAGGCAGAGAAATGGTAAGGAGTATGCTGGGGACCTAAGCAATGGACAGGGGCTCAGGGGTATGATAGCTCACAGACAGCAGGAGGCTGGGGGTGCTGGTTTCACAACCTGTGACTTGGAGAGACAGCCAAGGGTGGGCAGAGTTTCTTTAAGTATGACAGGAAGGACAGTGGACAAAGGACACAGGATGGGTAGAGTTTCTGGCACAGGTGGTCTGACAGCCAGTGGCCTGGAGCCAGGTGGGGGGACATTTGGACAAAGGAGCAACGAATGCAGAGTCATCATTTACACCACAGGATGTAAATCGGTCACCGCAGGCCAGCCTAAGGACCATTTCAGTGCCAGCAATCGGCCTTGAACAACTCGGAAAATTTACAGCAGGAAATAGTGAACATGTGAAGGTACACAAGGAGCCAGAGCCCCTGCCTAGAGCCTGCACAGGCCTGGCCTTTCTTCACCAGTGTATGAACATATGCATATGCACACGCACACACACCACACACACACACACACACACACACACACACACACACACACACTCATGCCATAGCACAGACACCACATGCTCATCTCATATATAAGCACATGGACACATGTGCACACACCACATACACACAATCCTACAGAAAAACAGAGAACGTGTATAAGGCTGAGCTCCACCTGTAAGATACTGTCATTCTATTGCAGCTAAGCAACCTAGACTTAAAGGGGCCTGGAATTTGAACTCTCACGTCATTATTCCACAAGCCACTGCTGAGCTGGACAAGGTGTGCAGAAAGCAGGCCCGGAGCTACTATGGTTAGGAAGGCTTGCTTTCAGTGTTGGCTTTTCGAGACAGGGTTTCACTGTGTAGCTCTTGCTGTTTGGAACTCACTCTGTAGCCCAGGCTGGCCTTGAGCTCAGAGATCCACCTGCCTCTGCCTCCCAAGTGCTAGGATTAGAGGTATGTGCCACCACTGCCAGGCTTCAGTGGCTCTTTGTTGGCATTTGGGAACCTGGAATTCTGAGAAGTGGCTCCGTGGTTCCCTCTCTGATGTGGGTGCTTCGTCCCACCCATAATTCACTCAATGTCTCCTTCCCCTCAGCAAGTCTAGAATTCTGCTAAGCCCTAGGCAGGAATGCCTGCATGACCAGCTCCCACCAGCTCCCAGAGGGCTCTGCCCCTCTCCCCTTGTGCCTCTCTCTACTGCTTTTGCTACAATGAATCTCAACCCTATCCATTCCTTTGGGCCTTCTGGGGGCCATCAGGACACAGTATCACATGAAAAGTCACCAAGACAATGATCTGCAGCCACTCAGGGGATCACTGCTCATCCTTAAGACCAAGTGCAAACAGTCCTTTGAGGCTCAGTCTTAGAGTCACACTAGTGAAAAATGCAGAATTTTAATTACAGTTACAGAATTAAATGTATATTACTCAGGTCAAACACTGTGGAAGCAAACATGGGGAGGTGAAAGTGGAACCAGAGGGAGGGGGAAATGGAGGCATTCTTTTCCAAGTGGTCATCCTTACTGGAAGGCCATCTGCATATCTGAGTTTTGTGTATATGCATGGTGTCTTGATAGAACTACAAACCCTTGGATTACAAGAGGAGAGCTCTGTTACTTAGGACTCTAATCACATTCATTAGTCCCTTGGTGTCGTTTGAAGTGAGGAGTTCACTGTGACAAACTATCACACCCAGTGTGCACTGTTCTTGCACATTCAGAAGGACCTGGGCATCTTGATCATTGGTGCATCACTACTGGCTATGAGCAGTGGTTATATCAGACTCATCTCCACCTTCAGCAACTCGGAAAAGGCCAATCAAATCTGAACAATGTGATGTAACTTACAAGCCATTTTTTAAACCAGAGTCATCCTTTGCATTCCCATTTTGAAACCATCCAGGGTCTACAGGAGTCTTGTGCCTTTTTGCAGTCTTTGAGATCACTGAGTGTTCTAACAGTAGCAGCATCAACTCTTCTTTTGGTCCAGGCACAAAGGTCACCCCTCCCAAGGACGAAAGAGCTCTCCAGCCCGGTGTCTGCTGAGCTTTGGCTTCCATGGCAGGTGGTGAGTCCCACTGAGCTTGGTGTAGACCCTGAAAACTGTGGGTTTGAAAGTCATCCATTTTTCAAGGGCTAGCAGGGAGAGAAGTGGGAGGCGGTGGTTCTCTGGAGCAGCATAGAAGCATCTTCTGAACTCCTTACACCTTATGAGGCAGGAAAAGAAAATTGTACCTTGATGTCAACTGCAAAGAGACACGGATAACCCAAAGCAGGGTTAGATATGCTGCTAAGATTAACAGTTCCTCCCCCAAAAGTCTAGATGTAAGAGCAACATCTTGTGTGGTAGGTTGAAAGAAAATGGCCCCCAGAAGCAGTGGCACTATTAGGATGTGTGGCCTTGTTGGAGTAGGTGTCTTGTTGAAGGAAGTGTGTCACTGTGGAAGTGGGATTTGAGGTCTCATATATGCTCAAGCCATGCCAAGTGAGACAGACCACTTCCTGTTGTCTGTGCAAGATGTAGAACTCTCAGCTACCTCTCTAGCACCATGTCTGTCTGCATGCTGCCATGTTTCACTATGATGATAATGGACTGAATCTCGGAACTGTAAGGCACCCGATTAAATGTTTTCCTTTCTATGAGTTGCCATGGTCATGGTATCTCAATAGCAATAGAAATCCTAAGACACTGTGCACATCACAGAATTAATTTTTGTTATCTTAATTATTAATGCTCAAACATTAATCAAAGTGTTTATGCAGCAATCCCCACAGCAGTCTGAGAAGGTAAAGAATTGCCTGTATTATGCAAATAGGTGATGCATATGGTCATATGGAAATGCATTTGTTATTTTCATTATGACTTCAAACCATAGAATAATGATGTAAGTAATAAAAACAACACAGAATTCTGTTGGACATAGGAATAAACACAAGGTAGACCTGAATATGTGAATTTTTCACAATACCTACACCACCAGGATGCAGGCTCTCCTTCCCAGAAAGCAGAAGAAGCTCAGTACATCATGCCATCCCACAGCAGATTTAATGTTAACTTTGCCTTGTTCTGTTTTTAGAAAACATTATTTTATTTTTTGAAATTAAAATTCCCTTCTTTTTCCTTCCTCCAATCTCTTTCCATATACTTACCATCACTTTCTCTCAAATCCATGACCTCTGTTTCTTCAATTAAAATTTAGAAAACATTATGTTTTAATTAACCCTTGTACACTTCTTCACCAGATACATGGCGATTGTGTGCCAAATAATTGTTTCCTACAATGGAAAGAAAGGTCTTCAGAAGATAAAAGACTTCAAGTGAAGTGGTGGTACATGAGAACTAAAGGTTTGTAGGAACCAGTGTGTATAATTTAAAGTATATGTCATCGCTTAACAAAGAATCACTTGACAGCTTTTGGGAAATTGCATCTCTCTCTCTCTCTCTCTCTCTCTCTCTCTCTCTCTCTCTCTCTCTCTCTCCTCCTCCTCCTCCCTCCTCCCTTCCTTCCCTCTGGCATTCTCTCATCACAATAAGAGAACGATAGGAATTACTGCTATAGCTTGGATCTGAATCCACGTATTAAAGGCTTAGTCTACAGGCTGAGGCTGTTGAGAAATGATGGAAATGCCAAGAGGTGAGGATCAAGCAAGAGGTCTTCTGGTCATTAGGGGAAAAACCTTAAAGGACATCATCTCCTTTCTTTTTCCTATGCTTGGTCATGAGGTGACAGACCCATGGGATGAAACCTACAACTCTATGAGCCCCGACAACCCATTTCTCCTGATAAGATGATCATCTTGGGTGTTTGTTACAGTGACTGATGTAGAGCTGACTCTTTCATGGACACCACAGCAAGGGTGAGCAAACCATCAGCCTTATGGTCAATTCAGATCAATACTCTTTATAAAAAGTTCCTGTGCTGAGAAATGTCTTCACATTTTTTAATTATTGAAAAGCATAAGAAAGAATATAATATCACATGGCATGTGAAAATCATGTAAAGTTCAGATGGTAGTGTCTACAGCTAAAGGTCATTAGCCCATGGCCTCAGGTGGGCATGGCACAAAGCCCACATTTTCTGTCAGTACCTCCATGGGAAATGATATTGCATAAGATTACAACAAAAAGTATTACTCCATTTCTATATGGTGGCATATATTTTGCCATCACATAATCTTATGAGTTTGGGTGAGTGGCTGTGACCTAGATCTCAAGGGAGAAGTCACCACAATTAAAAGCTTAGAGCTGTTTTCCTGAGCAATCTGAGATGGTGCTGAAGGGAGACAGTAATTGGAAGCAGTGGTTCCTCCAACTTGTGGAAATACTAACTAGAGAACACATTCAAGGAACTGGCCTGAGCCATCAAAACCCCACAGAAAAGCATGACAGGAATGTTAAACACATCTTTCAAGTGTGTGTTAGTATGTGTAGGTAGATGTTTGTGCATGTGCATGCATTTGTGTGTAGAGTGCAGAGGTCAACTTCCCATGTTCCTCAGGAGCTGTTTGCCTTGTTTTGTGAGACAAGGTCTCTCTTTGTTCTGGAGCTCACCAATTTGGCTAGTCTCACCTGTACCAGGCTTTTTCTCTTGGGCCACCAACCAGCTCCCAAATCATGACACACAGACTCATAGTTTTGAATGCTCGGCCTTGCTTAGGCACATCTCTATTCAGGTTTTCTAACTTAATTAACCTGTTTCTCTTTATCTACCTTTTGCCTCAGGGCTTCTTACCTTTTCTTACTTTCTGGCTGTCTCTATGCCAGGCTGGCTGACAGCTGCCTGGCTTCTGTCCCCAGGCATGTCCCTCCCCCTCTCCTCTCTTGAGTCCAGATTTTTCCTACTATTTATTCTCTCTGCCTGCCAGCTCTGCCTTCCTTTCTCTGTTTAGCTATTGGCCATTTAGCTCTTTATTAGGTCAATCAGGTGCCTTAGGCAGGCAAGGTGAAACAGATGTAACATATCTCTACATAATTAAACACACTTGCAGCATAAACAAAAGTAATACACCTTTACACAGTTAAAGTAATAGTCTGCATCATAAACAGATGTAACACATCTTTGCCTAGTTAAAATAATATTCTCCTCTACAACACTCACCAGTGATCCTGAGAGATGCCACCATCTCCATCCCTCCCCCCAAATGCTGGGACTATATGTGGGCCACTGTGTCTGTGTTTTCCATGGGTTCATGAGGTAAAACTCAGGTCCTTATGCTTGTGTGGCAAGCACGTGACACACTGTCTCACTAGCCCTGACTAAACACACCTGCAGGATGCATCAGAAAAATGATCCTGAGGAGAAGAGAGCAGTAATAAAACCTGCAAAGTGTGAAGTTTCAGAGTTAGTTTTTAAAAGTTACAAAACTAATCCAAAGTCATTCTGACTAGGATTTTCAATGCCCAACCAAGGGAAAAACGGAAGCATTTAGCTGGCTATTTTATATTCAAATATCATCCTGACAAAATCCAACTATGCCCAAAGAAGAATGTTCCTGAATGACTTAAAGGAACACTGAGTGCCCCTTCTTGTGTGCTACCTGCACTGCTGCTGAAAGGAAGTTACCAGCCCCACTCTTGGAAATGGCACTATGAAGTCCAGCTGCTCGCGGCCTTCTGCGTTACTGTCACAGGAACTTTACCTAACTGCACCTCACCAGCTATCTCATGTCACCATCAAATGTGCTGCATTTAAAATACAATTAAACATAATTTGAAGTACAATGAGACGGAGGGGACGCAAATAAACTTGACATTCAAACATGGTGCTCAGCTCTGTGAGGCTGTCTTTGCAGCAGCTGCACTGGGGGTGGGGGTGGGGGTGGGGGGATGGGGGGCAGGTCCTTCCTTTATCCCTGTGTCTCCATCTGCCACAGAATGCTGAGAAGGAGGCACACTGAAGCCCACAGATCTGCTGCTCATCTCTACCCATAGGCCTGGACTGAGGCCACTGACCCATTCCAAGCTTAACTCTGGACATCCGAGAGGCAATGGGGTGAAGGCCACCTTCAAGCAGAGCGGCAGGGGTGCCAGCAACAGATGAGAGCTTCGCAAAGCCTGGTACTCGCTGACTTTTCAAAACGGCAACTGTTGTATTATTTCTGAGTTCTCAAAACAGAACTTCCTGAGAATGAATTTATTTATTTGTTTGTTTACTTATCTATCTATCTATCTATCTATCTATCTATCTATCTATCTATCTATGTATCTATCTATCTTCTACATTTTTAGCAATAGCTGAGCTCCAAGAGGTTAATTCCAAGGGGATTGACTGAACCCCACTGGGTAATTTTTAATTCGTTCCTGTGTCTCCGCTTCTCCGTGGCTCCACCACTCCTAGTGATCAGGGCACGAGCTGTAGTGGGTGGCATGGAGCTCTGCTACAATGCAAGCCTCTATCTGTCACACAGTGCTGTTCTTCTGGACCCTCTTCCTCCAGCAAATGTAAAGATGCCCTGCTTCAGACACAGCATAAGTCTGCAGTTACAGCCAAGTCTGGCAAACGTAATGAGTTAGTGGGGGGCAGGGGTGAAGGAGACAGTTCTGGGAACAAAAACAGTACTAAATTCACCAAATATTTATTGAATAGATTTTAAACATATATGTACGCAGAGACAGATAGAAAGACATGCGCGCACGCACGCGTGCGCACGCGCACACACACACACACACCATCCAATTTTTGTACCTATATTTATAAAAGAATAAGAATTATCTTTCTTATAGATTCCATGGAGTAACACAAAGTTGGTATAAATGAAGTAAATATGCTCATTCAAATGTATAATTTTTAATGCCTATATCATGTATAGGTAAGATATAAAGCAACTCTACCCACACACACATGCATGAACACACATGCATATATGCACACACACGTGTGCACATAAATGGTGAGAATGTGAACTGATACTACTGCTATATGTATTAATTACAGGTCAAATAGGACTTACCTGCCCAGTTCCTAAGTGTTTGCCCATAACAGATAAAAACATTACCCATGAGTTAAATGTGAATATTCTTAAGTTTATTCATAGTGGTCCTAAAATGGGACGCCGCCTCCCAATATCCACCAGAACATGCATAGACATAATGTGGTGTTGGCAGAATTAATTTACCTGTGGCTATAACTCCAAAAGTGTCAGCTCTGTGTTGCCTATTAGCTGGAAGTGCCCCACAGTCCCTGGCTTTGCTAGGACCCTCAACTAGGCAAAGCTTCCTTCATCAAGCCCGACAGGCTGGCTGCCTTGTCTCCTGTAATGCAGTCTCCTGTCATGTGGTCAAAGAACGTCTCAGACAACAGTGAGGGACTCCATGATGCCTCAACACTTAGAGAAAAACCATAGGCCCTATACACACTCAAAAGGGAAATGTTCCACAAAAACATGGATAGCAGAATGTGGGAGGTTACTGGGCCACCTTTGTCTACATCTATGCCACATCTTATGTGATGAGGAGAAAGATGTTTCAGGAACAGAGGAAATAATAATCCCATTGTGACTTAATGCCAAGAGCCCAGGATGTGACTATTATGTGCATACTACTACGTTCAAACGTGGATATTTCAACCACACCCTGGAATTGTTCTTTCATATCTTAGAATATATAAAAACATAAATGCTAGATGGAGCCAGCAATGAATTCCTATTTATTCTTGTAAGTTAAACTCAAAAAAATTTCCACATTATTTTATAACAACAAAAATGGATATATACTTTACTCTAATGAAAGGACATATTATTTTAAATCTTCATTTTATATCCATGACTTCTTGGGGGAAGAACATTTGACCTTTCACTCAACTGCAAGCATCTGTACAGTAGATTCTACAGAAAAAGTGAATACTGAAGTCTACATAAAGAGATTCATAGCTCTTGGTTATCAGTTCCTGCTACTAATTACTTAAAGCAAACACTACTGGGAAGAAATGATGATTATGATATTAAGATTATTAGTGTAGCCCTAATAAATTTAAATGCCCCTCATTTTAAAATACTTATATATTTTAAAGGAGCTAGATCAAGCAAAATGATTAGATAGATGACTTTTAGTTAATCTCTAAGAGAATGATGATTATGATAAAATTAATGGCTAGGTCATGACCTTGTATTAATACAGAGCTGTATTGTTTACAGGTGTTCACATGCCACAGGCTGACTTTGATCCCAGAGCTGACTCATTAATGCTGAGTTCTGAGCCTCACCTGGATGGTCTGTTGTATACATTAGGGTGACTTAGACTGGTTTCTTAAAGAAATCCTGGAACTGTGCCCAGCATCCATTTGGCTCTCCTACTTAGCCAATGGAACTTGTCTGACTGTTATACCCCCAGTTTGTGTCTTCAGAAAAGGGCATGGATATCCTCCATTGATTTGCTCATCTTCAGGATGAGGATCTTGCTTTGCTTCATCATGTAGAATATTTGACTCCATTTTCTTACTGCAAACTATAACTACATTGTAATAATGTCTTATCACAAAATAATTTTAAAACCAAGAAACAAAGCTTTAATATTCAAGAGAATAAACAGGGTTAAATAGATAATTATATTCTTTTTGTTTGTTTGTTTGTTTGTTTTTGTTTTTCGAGACAGGGTTTCTCTGTGTAGCTTTGCGCCTTTCCTGGAACTCACTCTGTAGTCTGGAATGGCCTCGAACTCACAGAGATCCGCCTGCCTCTGATTCCCGAATGCTGGGATTAAAGGCATGCGACACCACCGCCCAGCTTACATATATTCTTGAGCATGCATGGTGGTGGCAGTTGACCTAGACTTGTGGAAGTATCAGTAAATATTAAACATGCATTAGAGGAAGCGGGAACTAAGCACCCCACAAAAAAAGGTCCCATCATCCCAACAAAGATTTTGAACCTCTAAACTACAAATGCTTCCATTAATTCAGGCTAATTGGTTTAACATTGTTATGTCTTACTACTGTACTAGTAAATAGTAACTACAGTTTATTGTCAAGTAAGACAAGGAGTGAGCTAATTAGTGTGAAATCATTTTAACCAGTAACACTCATTGTCATGATGGAACTTGTCAATAGTGGAAAAGAGTGGACTCACACATTTATCTCACTTCACAAGATCACAAACCAAGTGTCATTTCCAAGTACAAAGAAACAAAGCAGGCAGTGATGCAGCTATTGCTGATGACATCATGGACCTGAGCAAGCATGTGTATCTGTGGTGACTATTAGAGGTTGCTGAGCAACTCAACCATGGCTTAAAAGGGACATCTCAGCTGGCTTTATTTATTCCCCCAAAGAACCGGAATAATTCTAAACCATATAAGACATAATTTAGCATAACTTAATAAGACATAACATTTTCCCCCTTGAGACAGTGTTTCTCTATGTAGCTTTGGCTGTCCTGGAACTCTATAGAACAGGCTGGCCTTGAACTCAGAGATCTGCTGCCTCTGTCTCCTAAGTGCTGGGATTAAAGGCATGTGATGCCATTACCCAGCAAGACAAAACTTCTTATACTAAGTTGTATTTCATATATCAAGTCAAGTGTCTTTGGGGGCTGGAGAGATGGCTCAGAGGTTAAGAGCACTGTCTGCTCTTGCAGAGGACCTGGGTTTGATTCTCAGTACCCACACAGTAGCTCACAGCTGCCTGTAACTCCTGTTCCAGGAGATCTGATATTCTCTTCTGATGTCCACAGGGACAAGGCACACACATGATGGACATACATACATGCAAGGCAAAACACTCATATAATAAAAATAAAATAATAGATATAGATTAAAAGAAAATGTCAAGTGTCTCTAAGCTATGCTTATGACATGCATTTCCCTTGTAGGGGACTTATAAGGGGCAATCTTTTTAAAACTCTGCCTTATTACATGTGAAGAGACTCTTGGTCAGGCTTAACATTCTGCCTAGTTTTGGAAGAACCAATCAATGTCATTGTTCTCTGAGTGCCTGCCACCCAGGGTATGACTATGCCTAATGCATCAAATGTTAAACAATGTGTTTATTCCTTCATAATTTCTAGCTACCAAACTCTTCCTTGCCCACTAGATGTCTTCAATTACATCATGAAGTGCTGACAGTTTTGCTGGCGGCACATGCCAGGGATGGTAACATTTAAATGGCAGTGATTGCTTTTCTGCTCTGCTGCATTGAATTTAAACAATGAAGACAAACAAGGACTTACAGAGACAGACATAAGTGTTTTATGCACTCTTCACGGGTTTAATTTAGGAGAACCATATGATTATCATCATCTGTTCTAGTTCTCCACCAAAAATAATCTAGCTGCTGCAGAGAGGGAAATTCCGATCAGAGGTGGTTTAACTCAGCATAATATCTCTAGCCACTGCAGATGTATCTAAGAAGACTAGCTTCAGGACCCTCCTTATCTCAGCTTGGTAATTTGGCTTCAGACTGGTCTCTATTTATTAAACGAGATAAGAAATGTATTAGCTTTCTACAGATTAGACAGACACCATCATTATATAAACATTATTGTTTAGTTTTCTAAACTTACTGAAGGATACATCACATCTGATGTGTACCAAGCTACTTTGGATCCCCGCCCCCCACCCCAAAAGGCTAAAGTTGAGTTTAGCTTGATCTTCTACTTTCACTTTTCTAGAAAGGGGAAGGAAGAAATAGCACAGCAGATGGTAGAAACACATAAACGATTACATTGTATTCAATTTTCTGTTGCTTCAACATCATTTACTGCCCATGAGTATGCTTCCGTCTGGGGACAGTGTTTTGTTCACTAGCCGGAAGCTAGACATTTTGTAGTGGTGGAGGTGACAGCTTTGGATGGTCTTGTAGGACTTCAGTGAGCAGCTGTCTAGATAAGGACTTGGCAGAAACTGTGAGGAAAATTACTTGTCAGAAGTGGAAAGAGCAATGAACTGGGGTAAACATAGAAACGGGCACTGGGCTCACAATGAGTGGGTTCCAGTCTGCTTATCTCTAATGACAGTGTTCTTATAAAGAATACCTCACCCATATTTCCAAGGGTTGGATTCAAATCTTGTCTTTAATGCCTGGTGCTTTAGGTTCTGGGAAAATGCAAGTCCTTCTTCATTAAAATGATGAAAACAGGAGGTTTAGGGCCACAGAACAATCCGTTTGCCCTTTGAATGTTACGGTGGCAAGAATATTAAACAAAACGAAATATGGTTCAGTTTACTATGAATGGAACATTATCTCTAGTCTGCAAATTTTTTTCTGATCATTTGAATTTCAAATGCTTCCTTCCCCTCCTACCTCACCCCCTTTTCCTTTTCTCTTCCCCTTTTTTTTCCTTCTAATCTTATCTTTTAGCATTTCTCATCTCAGGAGTCAATTATAATTAAGGCTCACTCGCCTCTAAAAATCACTCTGGCCTATTAACTTATGGTCTAGTTAGAAACAAGAGGAAGAGTCTCAATTTTTGATGAAAACAAAATAAATTTGGGCTCTCTCAGAACTGCTTTCATTGGCTGAGGGTCACAACGAAAGTGTTTTGAGTGGCCTGTACTTCTCTATAAGAATTTACTCAAGATATTATTCTGCTATTCATGTCTCCCTTTGGGCTCAATATTTAATCTAATGAAGCCATAATACATACACATATACATGCATACACACACTCACACACACACACACACACACACACACTCCTCCTGACAGATCAGAATTTAAGGAGTACAATACAGAGAATAAGGAAGGTCCCATGTAAATCAGCTATGATTAGCTAAACACTTTCCTAAGTAATGCATTCTACATTTATCAATTACATCTCTTCCATGAATGATTTCTGAAACAAGGATTTAAAATCCAAAAATCGTTTCCTACAGAAAAATAATACTTTCCTTTAAATTATTTGTGCTTTTAAGAGTTTTTTTTTTCTTTTTGGATGTTTTATCACAAAGAAATGATAAATGTTTTACAGGACTTTACTAATTTCATTGAATTGAACATTGTACAGCCTATCTATATTGAAGTGGCATATTATAATCCATAAAATGTATACTATTTATTCATGGGCTATTTCTCTGTACAGCAATTGAAGTTTAACACCTAAGGAATGTGGCAGAAACTTAAAATTTTAACTTAAACTTTACTCCACTGAAACTGATTGGCCACTGGCTATAGATTCTGGATTCTAGTATTTCTTAATTTTCAGTTCTAAGTCTCCATGGTTCCCACACCTGCTCAAAGTTTCTCCAACTGCATTTGATAATTTCTTACTTCTGAATATGCATCTCAGCACCAGCCTTGCAGCTTTGGCATGCTCATTTTTTATTTGAAACAGCATTCAGAAATTTAGTCACAGAAGTAATTGCATTATGACATTATTTAGAAATCAAAAGACAAAGGGAAAACCCAGAGTGTTTCTTGCCTCAAATTATGCTCTGGTTTAAGAAAATGTTTCTCAAAACCGTAACTGTAGTTAATTAATTCAAATCACATCCACTACTGCATTGCTCAGGGCCAAGAAAGACAATAACATTTTCTTTAGAACTCATAAAGCTTCTCTAAGTTTTACAAGAAAGACACCTTTGCAGACACATCCCAGGCTCTCAAATTGTCTCCTCTCTATCTCAAAATGATGATGTGAGGTAGAGCTATCTTGGACATTCATCATGGCAGTTACAAATAACTCATGTGCAGCTCAGGAGACAGTGGCTCATTTGGTAAGTGCTTGTCTTGGAACTATGAGGACCTGAACTCAACCCACAGAAACCAGAAAAAACATTAAAATGGTAGGCATAGTGGAATGTGCACGTATTCCTAACTCTGGAAAGGAAAAATGGTTCTCAGGTGCTTGCTGGCCAGATAATCTAGTATCTCTGATGAGTTTGAGGTCACTTAGGGGCCTGGTATCAAATAAAAGAGTTGGTGGGGCCTGACAGACAATGTCCAAAGTTGTCTTCTGGCCTCCATACACAACCATGCACATACTACCATCTGCACATACTACCATCACCATAAGGAAGAAAAACAACAAATAATTCACTGGGAATAAGTATTTGTGATACAACCCACTCAACTGTAGAAAGATTTCTGATTTGCTGGTGTGAGTAAGTTACCATTAAGTATAAAGAGTAGCACTGCTTTGCAAAATTTCACATTAACTTCTTAGGAAGAATAGGGCACAGTGGGAACTGGCAAGCTCAATCTGTGACCCCCTTCATCTTCAAACAGAATCATAAAGCCAGACCTGTCTCAGCCTTTCCTTTGAATGTGAGAGGATGGTCCACTGGGAGTCAAGAGACCTGACAGCTGATGACCTGACAGTCATGAGGGTAGAGAAAAGTCAGCATAAAATTCCAGGAGCTGAGCACTGGGGCCTTTTCAGAGGCAGAAATAGCTGTTCACAGCTCGGCAACCCCTGACAGCACCATTTGATCAGAACAAGGTCAAGGACAGGATACAAGGGGACATGGACCTAAAGTTTAAGGGCTCAGGAAGTAGCAATCTGTCTGGAAGTGCAAGAGGATGTTTGGGAACAATGAGAAGACTTCCTATTTTGCACCTCCAAAGTAAGTAAGCTCTTGGTTTCCAAACCATGTCCCCAAATGCCTCGTAGACATAGACCCTCTTCTCTGGATCCAAACCAAACCAATGCCTTATGTGGATGGCTACTGCTCTTGCTGATTACTGCACAGCTATCATACCCATTCTCTCAAGCAGATGTACATACCCACAGAGGGATGCTTCTCCTGACCATCTCTTGCAGTGGTCCCACCCATCTCAGGACCATGTGTACGCTGGGTTCCAGTAGGGCTCAGCATACCCTTTAACCTGTCAGCTAGTCTCCACATATCCCAGCCCCTTTCCTTGCTGCCCACTGCATATAAACCCACAATTCTAGTCAAAAGGAATTGTAACAACCGCAATAATACTCTAATCTTTTCTGGAACCCTCTCCTACTCAGGGAATCCTTTGATTTCCTAGTGTTTGGGGAAGAGTTAAATAACATCACCATGTTTATAAGGCTGAGATGAAGTTGTATCGAAGTTCTTGTCACTGGAAACCACACCCCATGCCTTCCATCACACATTCCTCTCTCTGTTACTACCTATTGTGAGCACAGAAATCCCAATGTCCAGGTTGTCACTTTCAGCTGCTGCCTGAAGTTTCCCAGCAAGTGCACCCTTCCATGACCCTTTCCAGCTATCCAAGTTGATGGAACAGAAGTTGGCTTGCCCTCCAACAAAGGTACAGAATAGTGGCTGTCATCTTATATATCAATTACAACTTAATGACCAGATGGTTCCCCGGAGACTGCAATACGAAAGAGACCAGACTTAGAGGAACAGTTTCTGAGTTCAAGACTCGATATTTTGTACCCAGTGGGCAAGGCATTTAAATTGTAAAGTGCTCAATTTATATTAGCTCTTGGTATCTCACAGGATGTTTTTAGTATTTTTGAGAACAAGACAAACAAAGCATATGGAAAGTGCTTCTCTACCTCTAAAACACTGAACTATTATTAACTATTTTCTTTTATTAAGTCATGACAAAAGAATCTTGAATAAAATCTGTAGTATTAGAGTCGCATGAAGTCCTTTAACTGTAACTTGAAGTTTTGGGTACCAAAAAAGGGAATAATAATTTTCTTTCAGATCTAAAATCACTATTTATCTTTATACTGTACTACTGTGTGGTAACAGAATGCTAAACGTCCTTCCACAGATCCAACCTGTTGTCTTGGGAATGAAAAATAGAAATTAAAAGAATCTACTTTCTGTCAGAATAACTGGCAGTCAGGGAGTTGTCCAGCGAGGCATAGAGCTGGCAACTTCACCATATTGAGCACTCAGGAACTTCTGACACACCCTGCTCAAAATACCCACAACACACACACACACACACACACACACACACACACACACACACATCTCCTATACAAGAACCGGAGCTGTTTTAGGAATGGGGAGGTTGACAGCCCTTCACTTCTCTGAGGTTACTGTGAAGAATGAATGTCTGCTAAAAGCTAACATTATCCTAGGGAATTCTAAGCACTTTATCAGAGATGTAAAATTTTGAAGAATTAAAATTATGTGTGAAGCCCGTATAAATGCCAATGACAGACATGATACCTGTCTAGATCTTATGGGACAAAAGCTGCCATAGGCTTTCTACTCATATTATCCAGACGATCTGCAGGGCTAAGTCAGCATTTCCCTGTCTTAATGATATATTAAATGCTCTAAAGCCAAATCATGGGCTCTTTTGAAGTCAGGTTTAAGTTCTGTTATTTCTCATGTTAGAAGATGGCTCAGTTGGTGAAGGGCTTGCCTCCCGTGTGCAAGGACCTGGGCTTGAAACCTACAGGAAAAGCTGGCCATGGCAGCTTGTGTTTATAAGTCTAGACCTGGAAAGAGCTCTCTCGCTCTCTCTCTCTCTCTCTCTCTCTCTCTCTCTCTCTCTCTCTCTCTCTTTACACACACACACACACACACACACACACACACACACTCATTTACATACATACATACACATATACACACAGTGATCACACACAGTGCACACTCACATACACAGTGTACACTCTCACACGCACAGTAAAGTAAATCTTTAAGAAAACAAAACTAAGTATTTCAATTCATCTATTATAACTACTGCAGCAGATAATGCAATCATCACTTGACATTTATAAATGTATATATTATAATTTATTTGAAAATTCATCTAAGCTCTGTTTTTACAACCCAAATAACACTAAATAATGTTGTTATAGTTAGGTTATGAAGTGTCCTCCAAGAGGCTCATGAAACAAAAGCTTGGTGCCCAACTAGCAGATCCAACCATTAAGAGTTGATTGGAGCATAAGGCTTTGACCTCAGGAATATGGCTGATTGATCCATAATTTGGTGGCATTACTGGAAGCCAGTGGGGCATGATTAAAGGAAGCATGTATGTGCACTAGGATTAAAGACACTAGAGTGTACCTTTGAAGATGACCTTGTCCCTGTCACTCTCTCCAAATCAATGACTGTGAGATGAGCAGTACTGCTCCACCATGCACATCCCCATGATGCTTTGCTTTTCCACAGGCCAGGAAAGGTGGAGCCAGCCAGCCATGGACTGAAGTCATAGCCTTTGTCTCCTGAGTATTTTTATAGTGACAACGGGCCTGACTTTCACAAATAATGCCTGGTTTCTGGTGCAGACCTCTTGTTACCTCGTAGATCATTTCTCAAACACAGCTCCCAACCACAGTCAGTTTCTAGCAGTTTCCTGTGCTGAAAGAAACCTTCTCATATGCTGTGTGAAGACAGCAGCAAGTGGAACCCTTGCTTCTGTCTTGGATTCACAGATATAGCCATGAAGGGAGCATCTCCACAGTCTTGACGCTAGGCATCTGCCTTTCTGGCCCATGGTTGGACATAAGTGGCAAATCTTTGTGTGTTTTGTGTGAGTGTGCAGTGTGTATGAGTTTGTGTGTGTACTGTGTGTGTGTGTGTGTGTGTGTGTGTGTGCATGTGTGTGAGGTGTGTGTGTGTGTGTGTGTGTGTGTGTGTGTGTGTGTGAGTGTGTGATTATATGCATGCAAGTTTTCGTGCCTGTGGAGGCCAGAAGTTGTCAGATCCCTTGGAGCTAGAGTTACAGGCTGTGAGCTGCCTGTGATGGGTGCTGAGAACTGAATTTGGTCCTCTGACAGAACAGTGAACTCTCTTAACCATTAGGCCATCTCCCCAGCCCCCTGGGTGGAGCTTTTACAGATCACAATCTATACTAGTACTATGTTCCAGGAAAGTGTATGCTTATCACTTCCTTTCTGTTCTGTGTTGCTGCATGTGCACTGTATCCAGAAGCAGAACTGCTTCCCTGAAGAACATGGAGAAAACAGGGAAGCAACTGTAAGGGGGCAGACAGTTCCTCAAGGATGACATGGACTGTCATCCTGAGTTACTACCACTAGCCTGAACCCACTTAATGTGGAGGACGGGCTTCCTAATTCTAATGCAAACACTAACTCAGAGTGACATGTCACCTAGTTTGTATGAGTAGAGATGGGTCTATCAGATTCTTACATGTGTACACACACACACACACACATACACACACACACACACAGAGAGAGAGAGAGAGAGAGAGAGAGAGAGAGAGAGAGAGAGAGATAGAGAGAGAGAGATGAAAAGTGTAAAACCTAATGGCATATGGAAAGGAGAACATAGAAAATCAGGAGGAACAAGGAGTTTCTAAGTATAATGGGATGAGAGGAAAGAAGGGCCTTTTAAATAAGGGAACCTCATTATAGAACTTGATGAGAGCATGCAATGGAAGAGGAAGAAACTGTCAGCACAATGCTGTGCTCTATAAAGGGAAGCTGAGGATAAATCACTGGGTCCCAATACGTAAACAGTGAGAGGAAACTAAGATGCTGGTACTACTTTGTATTGTTTCTGTGTCTAAGAGTATTATAAATTTATTAGCCTACATAATTTACACATCATTTGACTAAGCAATATACAACTCATTATTCATTCAGTCCTGTAAGTATTTATCACCTGTCTACTGTGTGTTGAGCTTTATGTTGACTACTTAAAATGAAAGAAGAAAACAATTCAGCTTTCTCCTCAAATATCCCATAATCTAGTAGAGAACCTATCAGTGTTCAACCCTTGATCCGGGGTGTACTGGGTTATGACCAGGCGTGATTTCAGCATGAACCACTCTCATCAGTGGAGTGATGAGGAGCTGAATATGATGCAATTAGCTCCGTCTCCTGTGCAAACTACTCCATATCTACCGAGACAAGCATTCACATTGGTCCTGGCTTTGGTTCACTATTTAGTTTGAATGGGGTGGGGCTGATACAAATACAACTTTATTTTATTGCTCTGTCCACGACTCACCACAGGCTAAGGTACCATCTGAGTTAGGGGCTCACTTGCACTTACCTGTATAAAATCCACTGAGATAAATACAGCATCCGGATTTCCTCTGGATTTTCCTGGCATACACCTCAAATCCAGTGATTTTCTTTCCAGGTGACTCTGAACATAGGGCATCACCGAGTCCCTCCTATCCAGTCGTGTAACTGAAGCACCCAGCACTCTCACAATGGCATTAGAAATCTATGACTAGTTTAAAATGTAGGACAAAATGTGTGACTTGACACGAGACCAGGCAGGCAGGAGATGACCGGACCTGACGGGTCCTTCCAAAATGATAAAATAAGAAAATGTTAGACACTGAGCTTCTCTGTCAGTTTGATGACAACAGTGACCTTGAAATGGTCCATGCCAAGCTCCCAGTTCTAGCTGGCAATTCAGGCCACGTGCTGTGCCCCTTTGTGCCTGAAAGCTACTTACACTGACCACTTTATCAGGAGATTCTTAACCAAGTCACTTTTAATTATCCTGCTTAGCCAAGGAACTCATCCTGACCAAAAATGCAGGATCCGGGTGAGTCTGAATCTTTGGTCCACAGTGTTTTAATTCGGAGGGTAGAAAAACAGGCACCAGGCAGTTTTACCTGCTAACAGCTTAAGCAACAAGTTTTACTTTGTTAAAGTAGCATCCATATCATGTGATAGTTATTTTAAAGAAGGAATGCATTTTCCATTTTCTGTTTTAAATTCATGACGATAAAGCTCCCATCTTATCACAAGTTGGTGTCCAGTCCAATGCAACTTATGTACTAGTATTCTGGTCATCTGATACTTACATAGTAAACATATGTGGGTCGCAGACTATAATTTTTTTCAACGATGCAGTTTTAGGAAATAAATAAATGTGTGTGAAAGTAAATTATACAACATTATTATCCCTGTTTCTATATTATGTTCAATAATTTCTTCTGATATTTTAAAGTGACACAAGCATGCACATTATACATAATGCTATGTCAAAGATTCTTAAGTCACTGCCCTTTACATGGTTTCAACTAGTTATGCTTTTAAAATAGACTTGTAGATGCAGATGTAGGTTTAAGTTAAAGGAGCCTCAACCTGGTAAAGAGTGTGCACAGGACCATCCAGGGCTGAGCTCACTGTGCATATTGCAGAAATAATCCTTGGTGTTTCTAAAGTTTGCCTCCAGCTCCACTCCCAGAGCCAAAACTGCATCAGGGGAGATGGAAGTATTATCTAGAGATGTCTCTCAATGTGCTCCAAAAGGTTTGCAGTCCTGAATCCCAGCTAATTCTGCTGCTTCTAATTCTAGCTGGATTAAACTCTTATCTCTAGACACCAGGCCTACAGATAGGGCCTATCACAGGAGCCCCAATTCCCAGAGAACGCTCAACTCCATGACCTAAGTGAGATTAAATCCTTCCAGATAGCCTAAATAAACGGTTCATAACTCGTCCCTGTCACTTCTCTTAATGCCTTTGTACCATGAAAGAGACTAGCAAGGGTGTAAATAAGTGTCTTTACTTTATTAGCTGTACTTCCTGCCCAGCTACCATCAATAACTCCAGCATCACTCTCCTTATGGAGTCCAGGGAGACCAGAGGTGGCAGCTCCTGCACCTTCTCAAGTATTTATGAATCAATTTGCAGTGTTTGTCTATTCCTGGCAATATATAGGCACAGCTGTCTCCTCTGCCCGCTTTTGAGCAAAGTTCTCCAACTTGCCCTCTTTCTCTAGGAAATACACCATAGTCAGAACAGCATTGATCAAGTGATGTAAGCTAGCCCATTGCTGTGATAAAACACATTTCAGCAGAAACAGGTTTGTCTGATTATGGAGGGACATTGTTACCAGTGTGAGGGGTGACTATTCGCTTGTCCTCTATAAATAGTTAATTAAAATAACTTACACGGAAGTATACACAAACATAGCATGATCAAGATTGCCTGAGAAGAATTTGATGAGTCCTAAATCTTCTGCAATTCTTTATAGTTTGGTCATGAACCCGCATTTCTCATTGAGCAGTGGCTCCCTGAGAGCAGCCACAATGCCAGTTTCCTTCTTGTTTCTTTGGCCTTGCTGATATTATGCGGTAGGCTCTTAACTGATGCTCAGGGAATTGGTGTAAGACCTGGTGGGTGAATACACCGAATGGGCTAGTAAACTGCACAGTGGGCTCTGTAAACCCAGTCAGAGGATAAGTAGCCTTGGGAAACACCTATAAACAGAGCGAGACAAGGTTCCCAAGGCTCCTACACCAACTCACCACACACTCACTATCTTACATGAATTAGAACCACCTCTTGAACTTGATGTGTGACCATCTGAGGGACAGAGGTTACGATCCACAGTTTTTATGACATATGCTTTATCAAGTATGGCCAAAATTTTGCACAAATCATTATGTGTTACATTCATGGGACTGATCTTACTATATTCCTGTGGGCCAGAAGACAGAACAGGTAACCCCCTGCGTCTAAAACATAGTAACTACTATTACTAGCTACAAAGCAGAAAAGGATAGAGACAGTATGTATCAGGAGGCTGCCCAGAAGACATTGAATGGATTGATAACAGAATTCCCTTTTGTAAAATTTGGACAGATGAGTCTACACAGGAAGAGGCCCAAATGAGGGACCAGATTTGCAGATTTTTACAAAGACTGTAGTTTTTTATTTCCCACTATCACTATGAGCCATTAAAAGCTATGGTAAAGTTTAACTTACTCTTTACAGTATAATTTATACACAGGTTTTTTTAAAAATAAGATGTGACGTTGGGAGAAAAATGTTAATCTTTTCAATAAGTGAGAATATTGAAATTTAAAGGAATATTATAATTCTATATAACCTGTATAAGGCAAGTTCTGATATTTAACAATATGTGAGTGGAGGAGGAGTTCCCTTAAATAATGTTTATTGAAACTTTTGGAGTCATGCTAACTTATAGGCATCTTCATCCCAGTGGAGGGTGTTTAGAATATGTCCATAGTCAATGTGTATAATAAATGACTTTCTGATAACCGAAAAAGAAACTAAATGAGATATGTTTATATAGGACAAAAAGATGGATGATAGATAGTTAGGTGACAGACACAAACAGAAAGAATGTGCCCTTTTCTACAGATTCATGAGGGAAAGCCTGGTGGGTCGAGTGTCCTAATCAAGAATGGATGAGTTCCATCAGTGCACCTGAATGTGGACAGGTCATAGTGAGTCCCAGGAGCATATACAATCAATGTATTAATAAAACAGATCTTAAAATAGTAAAAAGTTACTGCAAGAGAATTGTCCTTATACATGAACTTTGTTTTATGGAGTTAAGTGTGATCAGGATAGCATTCCTGGCCACTGACCCACCACCGTAGATGACAGATTAACCCTCAGGGTACCCTGCTCTTCTTCACCTTTCTCTAGACTTCAAGACAAGCTGATCTGGGAAGTCAGGGTCTCTTCCTGTGTTTATCTTTGTTTGAAGGGCTTGGGGCAAATCTATATTTGAAGCAGATTAGATATGAACTTTTCAGCTTTGAACTTGGTATAGAGAATATCATATTTTGAAAAAAAAAGTTTTAAACCATGTAGTCTTTTGGTAAAAACACAATTACTACTGAAAGGCTTTGGAAAATTTATAGGGAGATGTAAAGTATTTTATTATTGTATAAAATGGTTAGAATTTCAGCAGCTACCATGCTATAAACTACTTTCTGAAAATTAATGTGATTATTTTTCATATTTTTGGCATCAGCATACTAACAAACACTCCTGTGTAATGTGTCTGATACCTGCCACAAATCTGCCTTTATACATGTTGCATTTATTTACAAAGGGTCTAAAAAATCCCAGGGGTTGGTTGATGCAGGCAAACTGTTGATGGAAAACACAGGTGCAAAGAATGCTTTGGTATAAGGAACATGGTTCCAGAACTGGACAAGTAGGATCTCAAGGCTGCTGTAGATGCTGCATCCCTTCTAGGTTGGGGACAGCTTTGGTTTCTCTCACTGGGCCAGAGTTTCCTCATCTCTGTGGAAAGCAGTGATGCTTAAGTCAGAATGTTGTTGGGAGGATGCTACAGAAGATTCCAAGCACTGTGTGCAGTACCTCACTGGGCCTCCCATCTGAAGGTGGGGCAGCCATGATGCCATGGAACTGAGCACACCAAGTGGAAACTATGTCAATGACAAGTGAACTGACTTGCCTCTTTGGGGAGACTATTTCGTATGCTGAGATGACAGCTTGGTACTATGAAAAGTGATAACACTAACCAAAAAGCTACTGACAACTGCTGGGCATGTCTTTCTGTGTGCTGTGAATGTGTTGCTATGATTGATTGATAAATAAAATGCTGACTGGCCAGTAGCCAGGCAGGAAGGATAGTATAGGTGGGATAAGTAGAGAGGTGAATTCTGGGAAGTAGAAGGCTGAGTCAGGAGATGCTTCCAGCCACGGCTGCCGTGAGAATTAAGATGTAAAGATACTGGTAAGCCACAAGCCACGTGGCAAGGTATAGATTTATAGAGATGGGTAAATTTAAGATGTAAGATCTAGCTAGCAAGGAGCCTGAGGCATTAGGCCACACAGCCTCTGTGTGTTTACTTGGGTTTGGGAGGCGGCAGGACTGGTAGGTGAGAGATTTGTCCTGACCACAGGCCAGGTGGGACACAGGAATCTCCAGCTGCAGACAACACATAGGGGGAACGTTTGGTGGTTCTGGAAGGCATCCAAGGTCAAGACTGAAGGTTTTGTTCTCCTGTGCTTTGCATGCTTTAGGAGGTACTGCTGAAGCCTGCTCAGGTGCTTGTGATCCTACCCTACCCATTGTGCTCTAAGAACTACCAACATGACTGGCATCTAATTCTCCAGTCATTCAGAGGCATTAACCAGCCTCTTGCAGTTAACCCTTTAGTCAGCAATTTGACGTACAGTGGGAAGACAGTATTCATATGTGAATCAGTACAACTTGGAGATGTTTGTGTAGATAGTTAACAGTTGCTAAATGGTTTAAATGTCCATTCTCTTACCTGCTGGCTAGAAATTCCCTAGTTATAGTCTTCAATAGTTCTGACCTTTGAAGGTCCACCACTTCATGTGGTGATTGCCATGTAATTTACTAAGGACACTTATTAATAAAATTGGAACATAATCCCCTAGTATATGTGTACCTTTTTATTCACAACTTTTATGTTAATTTTTCTATTAAGAGCTGAACTGCATTACAAAAACTGGTACTACTTCACATTGTATGGAGGGACCCAAGTAGTAGGGTTATAATGTCAGAATATGGCCGTTTCTATTTTACTATGAGGAAGAAACCAGTCTAGAAGATTCTAATGGTTCTTATTAACATCTGAGGTTATGTAACTTCTTTGTAGAACAAAGATTTAGTGGAAATTTGTTTTCACCTTTTGAATGATTCATTTTTCAGCCTTGTTTTCTGATCAGCCAGCACCACAATGCTTTATGCACCTTTAAACAAGTTCTATACCCACTGGCTGCTCCAAAAAGCCATCTTTGCATTATTCCTGGGGCTTGCCCAGAGCTCACAGCAGCCACCTTTGCCTCCTGCCTCATCTTCCAAATGGACTCTGGCAGCTTTGTCATGGCAGTCCTTGAGCTTGATTTCTTTCTCACTGGCTGCACTGGACCACCAGGGTGCCCCTGCATGGCCGACGTGGCCGTGGATACCAGCTGTGAGATCACCACTGCTCTAAGATATGCGGGAAATCTAATATAGAGTATCAACTAATATTATAAATATTAAAGGTGTTGAGATTCTCCTTCCTACAAAACTCAACACAAATGAAGGACTTTCTCATACCAGTGATCCCTTTCGCATATCACTTGGGACACATCAATGCATTGGGGAGCCCAGGAGAAGTCTACTACCCACATGTTCCCACTCACCTTGCAATGAGTTTCTCAGCACACTTTACCTCAAACCTTTTGCCTTACCAACACTGGCTTTGCTTCCACACACTTGTTGTCAGATCATGTGTGCCTTCAGGCTGAGTTTCTCGCTGAGAATATCCTTCCTTTCTTTATTCTGTCCTTACTTTCCATTTCTAGATGACTTGTACTCATCTTGTAAATGTCGGCTCAGGGCCGGGGGGACAAAGACATTTCCTCCTTTAGAGATGAAGGTTAAATTCCGGTGTTGACTTTCTAGCAGTGTGTCCTGAAATGGATTTAACCCTGCAAGCTTAAGGGAGGGGAGGGTTCCCTTGAGGAACAAAATGAGGAGGACTGGGCTAGGTGTTTACCACAGCTAAGACCTAAAACCCACAGGCCATCACTGTGACATGTTAAAATACACAAGCCATGTTAAAGTAATCTTCACAGAAGGTGAGCAAGAATGGGTGGAGCTATTCCTAACACTATATATGCTGTTTCAGAAAGAAAAGCCATTGATTATAACATATTTTTCTCTGCCACTTTCAACTTGGACAGATTTGAAAGTTGACCTTACATGTTATCCAGTGCAGCCAAATTGCCTGTGGCTATTGGTGGTCACTGAAAGACTCATACTATAGGCTCTTCTGTGAAGACCCGCTTTGAGTAACATGGATCTTTCTAAAGTGTTTCGCTTCATTCTGAGGCATATAAAAATTACATAGATTGTGTCTACATGACTACTTTTGTTAAACTTGTAGTTTCTTTTTAACATAATCAGATCTTATATTGGACCCAGGTCAAGTGTTCGACGCAGTAGGCATTTGAAAGAAGCACGTCCTCTGGAGCAACAGTCCTTTGGGAGCTAGAAACGTGTAATCCCAAGGGCTTGCAGACTTCTAAATTGTATGGATTCACTCCCAGTGTCTTTGTGGTTCTCATGTGAAACAGGCTACAGAATGGGGCCATTGGTATTCACTCTAGCTATAGTATCATACAGTTGGATCCATGAGCTGATTCCTCCTACCCAGGGGAACTTGTGTATTCTTTGAAAAACATCTCCTCATAAACCCCCACTCCCTTCCCTGTGCAAGCACCACTCTGCTCTGTAAGTACAACATTTGTTCACTCTGCCTACAATCAATAGCCTATTGGTGTGTGTGTGTGTGTGTGTGTGTGTGTGTGTGTGTGTGTGTATGTGTGTATGTGTGTGTGTGTGTGTGTGTGTGTCTAATTTAATCAAACCCAATTCCCTCTCTATTCACTCATGCTTTCTCCAATGGCCGAGTTTCTTTGTTTATCAGTCATTACATCATGCATAGGTTGTCACCTTGGATTTAATCATCTGTCAGTGGGCACTCAGGTCTTTCTACATCTTATCTGTCATGAATAGTATTAATGTTAAGAGGGAATATATGTTTTTCCTGACATACTGATTTCATTCTCCTTGGATGCTACCAACTGAAATTTCCTGGCCATTTCTGTTCACTTTGGGGGCCTTCACACTCATTCCCATTGAGAGCTCTACTAATTTATATTCCCTTCATTTACATTTTCTTTCTGTATCCTATTAAATATTGTTGCCTTTTTTATAGTACTCATTTAACCCATGTGTAGCAATAGCTTACTCTGATTTTAATTTGCATTCTTCTGAGGATACCTGAATTTGAGAACCTTTTCACATACTTGCTGGCCATTCCATGTCTTTCACTAAGTATCTGTTTAGATGCTTGGTAGCCACTACTGAGTTTCAGGGAATCTTATAAATGTTGTGTGCATATTTGGCTACTAATTTCTTATCAAACATAGAGCTTACAAATGCCTTTTCCCCCTCTTATAACTAGGTTTTCTCTTCACCCTCAGAAGATTTTGATTTGATGATAACCCTTTATTGCCTGTGCTTTTGGGCTCATATCCAAAATTGCACTACCCAGACTGAACACATGGAGCTTTCCTCCCATTTTTTTTCTTTTCTTTTCCTAATACTTTTATAGTTTCATGTCTTACATCCAGGGCTTTCATCTATGTGGAGCTGATTTTTTACATGTTGTGAGATAAAGGTCTAATTTCACCCTTCTGGATGTGGATATAAGTTGCCCTAAAACTGTTTACTAAGAATGCCATCTCTGCTCACTGAGTGTACTGGAATTCTTGCTGTAAATCAACTGGTGATAAATATATGGATTTATTTCTGGGGTCTCCATTTGTTCCATCTGTCTACATGTCTGTTTTTATGTTGGTACTGTGCTATTCTGGTTGCCATAACTTTGTAACATAGTTTCAAAGCAGTACAATGCCTCCGGCTCTAAGAACCATGTGTGAAGGGAAGGTAAATCTTCATCATGACATGCCATCATACCAGAGAGCTTTGGTGTACATCCTATAAACCAGGCATTGTCTGATGTGTTCATAGCCTCTTCATTTAAATGAATAATACTGGACTAACACTTCACTCAATGTTTGGACCTTTTGTACACTATCGAAACAGTGTCTTTTAAATGAAGAAACCAGCTGAGAATCGTGCATGTACTACTTATGTCTCTTTAGTGCCTGGCTAATTTTCAAGTATGCAAGGAATAAAACAATAATAATCATTCTTCCATTTAAGCTAGCTTTCTTTAACCACCCAATGGAAACCAATTATCCTGGTATTACTATTCTTAAAATATGAGGATAATAAAGTACTTCCTAAAACAGGAGAACTCAGTATATAAATAGATTTAAATTTCCACATTGCATTCTGGGAAGGAAATCTTCAGATTTTTTTTTAAAGATTTGTTTATTTATTTATTATGTATACAGTATTTTGTCTGCACATATGCCTATAGGCAAGAAGAGGGCACCAGATCTCATTATAGATGGTTGTGAGCCACCATGTGGTTGCTGGGAATTGAATTCAGGACCTCTGGAAGAACAGCCAGTGCTCTTAACCTCCAAGCCATCTCTCCAGCCCATCTACAGACTTTTGAACAAATATTTTTAAAACTGTATACACTTATTTTATCTAGGAGAGTCATGTCTTCTTCCAGTGGGCAAGTGGGAAAGGCAGTGGTAACCCTGACAAAGCAGAGAAGGTAGAATTTGTAGAAGAAATAGAGGGCATGGCCCTTGGTGATACAGAACACAAAGGGCCGAGGACAGCACCTCCCGTCATTTCTCATTGAAATCCTCCCATCTGTCATAGGCATTATTGGGGTCAAAGGTCAGGAAGGAAAAGATACATTAAAGAAGCTGAGATCAAAGATCTGTTTCCACGGGTCTCCTTTGTCCTGAAATACATAGACTTATTACAGCCATGTTTTCAAAACCTGTGGGAGGCACAGATTTCACCTGTGATGTCTGCCTTTCAGTGGCAATGACCACAGGGATGTGACACCACAGAAATGCAAAGGACAAGAGCCCAAGCACCAGGAAGAGTGGCTGTGTGGCTTCAGTGGGCAGGGACATGGGGCCAGGGAGACCCCACTTGGTACCCACAGGGACACTGTCATCACATTTCTTCTTAGTCAAAAGTAACAGAGTTTCAGAAGTGGTCTGTATTTCTTCTGACAAAGATACAAAAAGGTTCACTAAAAGATATATATTTCCACCCTTTGGCAGAATTCACCTTCCTCTTGACCCCAGAATTATTTATAGTCAGGATCTTCTCTATGCTGAGAAAACCACAGGTAAATCTCAGCAGGAAACTTGTACAATTTTTAAAATACTTCTTCTCAAGTTCAGCAATGTATCACATGATTCTCTTTTAACTAGATTAACTATGAATTAAAAATAGCTACATAAATCTCAATTTGCTCTATACCTTGAAGATGTACAAACACTTCATAATAGCAACAAATTTTTATACCAATAATATCCCAATGGCATATATTTGTTGCACTTAGTGGACAACTCACAAGGCATGAGGAGGCTTGCACACAGTGACATGTCTAATTACACACCTTCACTGTGGGAGAGGAGGATATCACAACATACTTTCTTGGGAAACATTTAAATGCCATAGATGATGGCCCACGTGTGTGTTGAACAGCTGAGCATGGGCTGTAGGGACACAGATTTGATGCCCTGTCTATGATCTGTTTCCCACTTTCCAATGGCAGAAAAGAACACAGCCTGCTTTTGTAGTGCCTGCCTCCTGTTTCTCACATTCTATCCCTTTAGTCCTTCCATGACTTCACTGTATCTCAGCTGGATGCCATTAGGAAGGCATGCACTTACACAGCTTTGCCTACATAAAAAACTACTTACTTTCAGGCTGCCAGCCCTCTTAATTATAATATTGGCAGCCTCTACAGAAGCCAGCAGCTCAGATTTTGGGTAGGCCTATTTTTATACTTTTCTGTGCTGTTTACTTCTGATTAATAAAAAAAGAAGAGAAAAATCCCCCATCTCTTCAGCAGATAACAGATTTACCGCTCGTTCATTATAGATTTGATTTTCTGGCTTACTGGCTTCTTAGTTCATGGTGCTGGAGAGCAGAAGGAGGATTAGTTCACGTAAGATGAGACTGACATGTGGACATTTTTCTCATGCAGATAGTGGTATAAAACATTTTAAAGAGGAACTAGTCAGCTTTCCCCCCCCACCCCCTTTATTTGACATGCTGAAACATAGCCAATGCAATCCTCCATTCTCTAGTACCCTCCACATTAGCCAATTTCTAGATCCAGCCCAGCATCAGTTTTCTTAATAAACATGGCCAGCTAATAACAGGTAAACAGTGGGCTGTGTACAGCCTCCTGAGTTGAATAAAGGCACACCCCCAGCTTTGGAATGCCTCAAAGGCAGCGAATTATACTGACCAAACTAAAACTCTTAGGTTTCCCCTTCACAGCGTCAACTCAGATTCAGTCATTTCAGCATCCTATGAGGAAGGTGGCACCTTGGAGCTGGCAGAGAGCACCATGACGTCACCTTCTTCCCACCCACATTTGATGATGCAACTCTTTGACGATATCAGAGATCAGGAGGCTAGTTTCTGCCATCTCTCCAGATCTTGGAATGTGGATTTCAAAGCTCAGGTCTTTATCCTTTCAGTTACATTTTCTCATTAGGAATGCAACCAGTGGTCCATGATGAGCAACTTGGTGATTTATACACACATATTCCACCCACACTTTCCTACAAGAATGAGAGCAGTCAATGTAGATAGATGTATTACTGTGTGGGCAACTGAGTGTTCTACCTGTAGCCTCCCTCTGACCGTCCCACTGATGCCATTGGCCTGAGACTGGTGGCCACTGGCCGGCACTGTAAGGGTATGACCTCAGACTATCCTTTAGTCTGTTTTTCGGTTACTCTGGAGGAGGAGCTGCTCACAGCAGCACCTTTCTAAGCAGGTGTTGTCAAAAGAAAAAAAAATAGCACAGAAGATAAATAATTTTTAAAAAACAGAAAAACAGTATCAACATTGGAATTTTTGAAAAGGTAAGTAAAAAGGATGGACTTTTGATAAGTCTGAGTAAAGAGAGAAAGCAAACAAAAATCAAACCACAGAGGAGGAGAAATAACTGGAGAGGTCAGAGGGTTTGCAGAAAAATTAGTATCGAATATTTCTGATGATATACCAAAGATGGTGCTACAAAACAAGAGAAGGAAAAGAAGGAAATTAAGTAAATATTACAGAAAAGGAAATTATTGAAGAAACTGAGCATGGAGAATTTTTATTCTTTTTTCAGTTGTATTAAATCTTTTATAATATATTTTTATTATTTAAAACAGTTTTTAATTTAAATACATTTTGATCATGTTCTTCCCCTCTCCCAAATCCTTCCGGATATATATGGAGAACTTTATAACTGATCACCACCAAACTTCCACTGAACAATTTTTAAAAATGGTTTCTCATTTCATTTTGCTAATTTCTAAATTAATTGGGGGCAATTAAAGAAAACAAAGTATCATTCTATATTTTACTTATGAACAGGCATGATATCCTGGTTTCAATCATTTTCCCACCATCAAGTAAGCTGTATTCCAAGAATGTAAAGATGGTTTAACAGCTTACAAATCCCACCATGCAACAGAACTTGTGGATAAAGTGAGGGAGGGATAGCTCACCGCTCTCCACCCCTTTTCATGCAAAACGAAAGGAAGGAAAACAAAAACAAATGAAAACCAAAAGAACAAACTGGGAATAAAAGCAACCAAGCAGCTAGGAATGGTTTATAATAAATTACAAAGAACACTGATCCATGGCAAAAATCATAAAATGTTCCATGTTAACTTCACACACACATACACACACACACACACACACACACACACACACACACACACAATTACAGATGATATTAATATAAGGCCACCAAGGTAGGGGACATAACGAGATAACGAGTTACGAGGGGGCACAGAGGAGAAAAGGCAGAGTGTGTGGATCCTGTAACCAGGTGAGGCTGGCATCCACTCTCACCCCAGGCAGACTCAGCCTCCTTCTCCTACATCCACTGCCTCCACCAGAGGAGGCTGCTCAGCCTGTGCTCACGTTACTCCCCTGCCTCGTTCTGAGGCTGAAGGAGAGAAAGGACAGCAGAATTCCATAATGGGGTCCTAATATGCGGACAAAACAGAAAACTAAAATAACCCATGGCTACATCTCAGCCAAGACAAAAGTACTCCCAAAATAAAACAAAATAAAAACTCAGGGGGTAGAAGACAGAAATAAAAATGCAACAAAGTCAACAAGGATGAAATAAAAAATAGCCCATTAAAAGCAACAGGCACATCTTAGAACAGGGAGTCAAAGCCCACGAAAAATTCCATCAAACAATTCAACAGATTCTACAACAGATTATATGAGGACAAACACAACCATAGATAATATAATTAACATCATGGCATGTGCTGCTTCCATGGAGAAGAAAGAAAAGTGGAATCAACTTTCAGAAAAACAAGCTGTAATAGAAAAGCATAAATCTGAATTATATGTAAAGCAAAATAAAGCACAGTGGGATTATAAACACCTACTACTCTTCTTAACTCAGATTTTAGGCACATAAGCAGACTATGAAAATTATTAGAATATAACCCTTCCCCCTGGGGATTCAATCATGGAATATATTTGATACGCAGTAATTGTGTTTTATTTTAAGTTTGAAAACATAGTATCAGTAAAACATGGAAAACATGCCTAAGTTAGATCCTCTAATGCAGACTCCATCCATGTATGTGTGATAGAATGCAGGCTCCCGGGGAGGAGGAGCAAACACTGTGGATAAACTGATGCCCCTTAGAAAATGATTTCCTACCAGACCAATCAGACTGTTCTGGGAAAAGAGAAAACAAAGTTTCTATGCAGACAATCGATCACACTCTGGGAAATCTGAAAACAGGCTGTGACGACATTTGGATCAGCTCAATGGAGTCTTCAAGAAGCTGGGGCCCTCGTTTGCGTCATTCCACCAGAGCAGGAAAGAGATGTGAGAGAAAGTGTTTAAGTTGGCGTGTGTGTGTGTGTGTGTGTGTGTGTGTGTGTGTGTGTGTGTGTGTGTGATTGTATGCAAGGGTGTGTGTGTGTGTGTGTGTGTGTGTGTGTGATTGTATGCAAGGGTGTGTGTGTGTGTGTGTGTGTGTGTGTGTGTGATTATATGCAAGGGTGTGTGTGAGTGTGTGTGTGTGTGTGTGTGATTGTATGCAAGGGTGTGTGTGTGTGTGTGTGTGTGTGTGTGTGTGATTGTATGCAAGGGTGTGTGTGAGTGTGTGTGTGTGTGTGTGATTGTATGCAAGGGTGTGTGTGTGTGTGTGTGTGTGTGTGTGTGATTGTATGCAAGGGTGTGTGTGAGTGTGTGTGTGTGAGTGTGTGTGTGTGAGTGTGTGAAGTGTGAATGTGTGAGTGTGTGTGTGTGTGTGGGGGGGGGTGACAGACATAATCTAAAGTTGATGAGTCAGTTGTATCATTCTTTACTGGTGATAATCCTTAAGCGAAGAAAGTGCCTAACTCTGGGACACAGAGTTTGCAAGCTGACAGTGTATATCTTCTGATGTTTTTACTTTATGGGAAACAAACAAACAAAAACAAGCAAACACCATTCCTTCCATAATTAAACATTTTTTTAAATGAGGCAGCATGGGATGTTGAAACAACCTAACTTTTTCAACTCTACTGAATTCTGTTTTTAAAAACATGTAGAACAATGCACTGCCCTGATTTACATATTACATATTTATTTTACTAAGGGACAGTTCAACATTCTGTCCTGATTTCCTCTGAGGCAATGCACAAATTACGGGAGATTTGCATAAGACAGTATTTTGATATCTCAAAATAATTTTTGAAAGTTCACTGGAGAGAAACCCATTGTATTACAGTTCTATCCATCTTTTCACTATCTCTTTTATGGGTTTCTGACCTTGCCCTGGGGCAGAATTGGAAGCTTTTTCAATGTTAATCAGGATGATGCTAGTGCCCCATGCCATTGACTGCAGAGGACTGAAGAAGTGGCCTGCAGCTATGAGGTAGTTTGGGTTTTGCTGTTCAATTCTTACTGTTCATTCTCCATATTTTGAGTGGGAAAATCACTCAGTTCAGTGTTCTAAATTATTTGGGCCTTTGTTCTTCTTACTTGCACAGGTACCAATATAGCTAATAGGATATACATCCTGGGCAGTCCAAGAGTACATCTCAGAGATGCACATAGCTTTAGAAGATAACATAGGGGTGGCTTTTCATTGCAGGAATTTCTCACTACCCCTGATCAAGTGCGGGTCCTGAGTAGGCGCATGGATTCTTGCTTAAAGATACCAGGGAACTGTGTTGTGATTATTTTAAAGGGTAACTAAATACTATCTTTAAATAAGAAAACACAAGCCTATCATTTTGGATGAAGAATAAAATATGGCAAAGTAGGGAGCTTTATAGAGAGGCAGCAGCTCCTGCTGCTTGTTAGTCACTAAGGGGCTTAGTGCACTGCTATTATGTTTTCTCTTTTCCAGTTACTAGAACCAGGTTAAAGGCAGATCTACGTAGATGTTTCTAGAAACACACATGAATCCCTGAACCAGGGAATTCTGTCCAACTTCCCCATATCTATTTCCCATCCCTGGTTCTTAATCTACTCAAAGAAAACACTGGTTTTTCACCCTGTTTCTAAATTAAGTCTCACAATAGCCTTCTTCTAATCCCAAAGCTTGTGAAGGAAGAGAGGGCAAAGGGAGGGGAGATCCAGATAATATATACTGGTGTAGAGAGAAAGCAGGGCCAGTGGCTCACGCTCAGGCATCCAGAAAGCAAAGCCTGCATGCTAGTGTGCTGTCTCCTTCTCCCACTTTAATTCAGTTCACACTTCCAGCCCATTGGATGATGCTACCCACACTCGATGCAGATTCTCTTTCCCGCCCCCAGTTAACACCCTGTGGAAACACCCTGAGAGACACATCCAGAGGCATGATTTATGAATCTTCTAAGTATTTCTCAAGCCAGCCAACCATAGAGTTGATACCATCATCATTACATCAGAGATTGGGCATTATCCAACCAACCATACAGTTGATACCATTGTCATTATTTCAGGGTTAAGTATTATTTGAGATTTGAAAGTTGTGTGATATCCCCACATTTAAACAAAGCATTTTCTCTTGTTAAAGTCAGATAGCATCACACATCACTGTGTACTCACTCACCAACACTATCTAGGAACCATACCATAATATCTATGTTCTACTCAACAGTATGATAAGTTAGTTATTTGGAAATTCTCTGTCTACTATAAGATAGACAAATGAATTAAAGTGTTGAAGTTTTTTGGTGATGTGGGCTCTAAAAGTAACGAAAGATGCCAGTAGCAATGTACTCACCTAAAAGTCAGATCCCAATGCATTAGCAGACATGATGAGCTAAAACATCTATGACAATAAAGAGAGGGTGCCCAAAGAATAATGCCACACAGCAAAACCATGTGGCAGCTGGATACCTATCAATGACATCTGGAGATGAGTGGGCACTGTTAACAACAGTGCAAAACAAACACTATCACCGAGTCAATGTTGAGACCATCGACCACATTACATACACACTCAAAGTGGGGTTTTGTATTGGAGAACTTCTTTAAATAAAAATTTACTGTTAAGCAGTAAATATTTGAAGGATAACATTTTGAAATCACAAATGCTATAATGTGCTAACAGATTTGGTAAGAATAGAAATGAATCCTAGACAGTTGGGGGAATGGGATATCTGCAGTCTCAAAGCAGCATGCCTATGCTTCATCTGCTGATTTTATGAGGGTTAGTCTTCATCCATAAAGAGACTGGAGACTTACTCAAATAGGAAAACCGAAGAATCACAGACATCATGAGTTGACCTGACACTATGGGTCTGCTGATGTGATGTGACATGAAGCATGCTCCACTTGGGAAATATTCTTGCCAGAGACATTTAAACTAAATATAAATTGGAATGGAAATATGGGGAGAAATCCATATTGTAAACACTCTAAAGACAACTGTCCTAGAGTCCTAAAAATGTCAGGTCAGGAAAGATAGAAGGTGCCTGGAAGTAGTTTTAGATTAGAGTCAAGATGCTTGGCATAAGCAGACATGAGCAGACAGTCAAATGACTTGAATTGTCTTGTATCATCCTGGATAAGGAAAAGATAAGTCCCACAAAGGACATCTGGGGACAGCCATAGTCTGTGGATATATGCAGATGGCTGTACATTAGATACTGCCATCGAATCAACGTTGAATCCATTGGATGCCAAGAAAAGATAAGGTGGCTGGCAGAGAGTGACTCCTGCATCAACAACACATGGAAATGTCAGGAAAAAAATGGCTGGTGCAATATCTGCTACTAAATAAGTCAAACACACACACACACACACACACACACACACACACACACACACACACGGAGGGAGAGAGAGAGAGAGCACCCTACATCTACATATATACATACAGATGTATACACACATACACATATACATACATATATATGTACACACATAGATGCACACACATATAGAATAATATACACACCCACATACTTCTTTATGTATTATTGTGGATGTATAGGGAGTCTGGGAATCTCAATGGAAAAAGGAAAGAAAATGAGACAAAATACAGAGAAATGGTGAATCTAGTTGAGATATTGTGCTCGTTTGCCTATTTTTCAAAACTTCTTTTGTTATCTATTTCCACAAAGATAGGAAGGAGTAAAAGAATTTGCTGGGTAGAAGGCACAAAGACAAACACCTGAGTCCACTGGTAGAATTCTGGAAGTCATTCTCAGTATAATCCCCTGATAAAGCTGACTTCTGAACTCAGCACCCTTCAGTACCCCCTTTTGCTGTGTATTCTCAGTAGAACTCTACCACTGTCATTGGATGACAGGTTCCTTTCCAAGGCTTCTGAAAGTAGATATAGTGGTCCAGGAATAGAGAACAAAAGAAACTGCTCTCGTCATCCAGAATTACCCAGACCCTCCAGAGCCAAGACAGCAGGGATCTCTGAATGCAAGCCAGTCTTCTCACTTCCTAGCCAAACTGTTTATCTCAGCTCAACACCTTCAATTCTCTCACCTCTAATATATTGTATTAACACAGAGCATCTTTCCATGTTAGAGAATTTGGATGGATATGAGGTGGAAACTTGAATGTCATTTGCAGCCTTCAAATAACACTTTACTAAGAACCATCATATAAATTCACCTTCATGCTACAGGCTGTGGTGATGATCTCCCAACACAAATGTCTTCATGAGGAAAACAAAATGTCAGCCCAGTATTTCCAGGGGATTTGCTACAAAAATTTTGAGAGTATCAACAACTGAACAGTAAGATATTTTCACATGTAATAACTATTTTATACCATTCTTCATGGTTCTCATTTAAGTGGTATGTACATAATTGCATAATTAAAAAAGTTCTATATTCCAATAGAATATATGAAGGCCATAGAACTTTTGAAAAGCAACCTAGCATCTTCATATAAAAGGGTCAGATAAGCATTCTTTATGAGACTGACATCTCTTTCTCTCTGCATCAGGCCATATGAAATGCCATGTTTTGCCAAGCAGGAACTACACTTAAAGACACCCAATTTAAAAGAAAAGCTTAAAATTTAACTTAAAATAATTGCAAAAGAAAGCTTGAAAGTCACCAAACATTATCACATTCTGTCTGGCACAATAACTCACAGCTTGATCAGTGACTATTTCTACTCAGCTGTGAATCACAACTGTACTTTCATTAGATGGTGATGTCTCCTTTCTGGTCAATATTACAATCCAGATGAGAATTTGTGTGATTAAACAAGATGCTCAAAGACTATCTTTGTATCTCATATCAATTAAGTTACCACCACCACCCCTTCTAAACAGGAATACATCACTGTGGTTAGTGAAGGGTGAGGTTAAGTCCAATGTGATAAGATTTATAAATACGTGTTGTGTTCACCAAATTGTGATTCACATCTGCAAGTCAACAGGTATTTCTTTCTCTTAAGAGTATTGGCATTTTGACAAACCACTGTAGTAACTAACATGTTGTTCATTATCAAACCTTCCAATGAGAATTCTGGCTGTTTCCAAGGGTTTGGTGAGAAAAGATTTGGAGACAAGATAGGTTTGACACATGGAAATGTTTCTCAATAGCTGTGGTCTTGAGTGGTCAGTGGATCATGGAGACCCAGGGAAGACCAGGGGGAGTCCCAGGAAGGCCTGAAGACTCTGGAAGGAGCTGAGAGAGGAGATGCGAAGGAGCTTAACAGCACACTCAAGGGACTGTCTTATTTTGCAGTCTGAAATATGCCCCCCACAGCATCATTTTCCATGGAGAACTAAGAGGGTTTAGTTTCCATCTCTATGAAAATTTACTTCACAATTTACAGTGCTGACTCATGTCATTTTTGTATGTTATATATCAGAATTCAGAACCAGCTGCCTTCCTCATTCACTCTTCAGCAAATCTTATAACCAACACATCATCCTTGAAAAGCAGCTCAGACAAACAGTCATGGGGGGATAATCACCAGATATTTCAATTTACCTGATTTAACAGACTTTTAAAGTCTGTTCCAAGGACAATAATTTGATTAACGAAGTGAAGGCCAGACAAGGATCGGGTGGTATGTGACTGATGTAACTGAAAGGTTTCTGAGCAATGTACTGATCAAATATGTAAGCAACCCACACCTTAGCCCCTCAAATCGCACTAGTTTTGTGCAAGGTATGTTTTCAATTGTTGGCCAATTTCTACATCCTGATTCTGGCAGGAAACAGTTCTCTAGGAAAAGGAGGTTTTGTCACGACGTCTGTAAGACAAGGAAGGTAGCATTGGTGGCTGTAGTCCCTGCTCTGGTGCTTTTCTGTCACAGTGTCTTCCATGACACAGGCCAATCTGATAACCATTCCTGGTGTCTGAGGCCAGAGCACAGGGTGCTCATTCACTCATGAATGTATTTATGCTACATATTTAGATGGAGCCCATATATGTCCTGTGGTTTCTTAAGTCATATCAGGTTCAGAGATTAAACAAACAGCTCCCATGCACAGTGCTCACAGTATAAGCTCACAGTGGAGGCTAGAAAACATGGCAGGGCAGTCTATCCTAATAAAGGAAGCCAGTGAGATTCACAGAGATACTGAAGGAGTGTTGAGGTATGGTGAAAATATAGGAGCTTTGAGTGTGTGCTAATGGTTGAAATGTGGGTGATACTTGGAGGCAAAACCACATCTGAACCCTGAGAGCAGAGACTGATAGACTCCTGGGCGGGTGTTTATCTGAATACATATTACATGGCAGAGAAGGATTTGAGGTGCTAGGTGATGGCATGCATTCTGAAGTTCCTATGACATGGGATAGAAAGCAGAGTTGTAGATCAATGAAGGAGGTTTTATCAAACAGCCCAGGGAAGGTGGAATAATACGTATAAATGTAAATAACTGGGAAAGCGGCAATAAGTCACCATGACATAAACCTACTTTCCATCACAAATATAATGCCAGCAATGGAAAAGCTCTTAAAATTTGGAACAGAGAGAAGCCTAGGTTTAAAGTACATAATGAAGAGTGATTTTAAATCTCTTTATGCTGAGAGGTGTTGTGTATAACCGTTTTGCAAAGAGCAATTCTTGAGAAAGCTAAGTGACTTCCAATAAGAATCATATTCAGGCAGTACCCATGTGTCTGTGGTATGTAGGCTCAGTCTGTGACCTGGGATTTGTATTCATAGACACCCACACAGGAGCCCTTTCCTGGCACATATGGCTGTACAGGAAAGCCCAAACCGGATAAGATCATGATTAAAACCCTGTACATTTCCAAGCCAAGCTTCCCCTGTGAGTCATATCCCCAGAGAGATCTCCCAATAGTCCCCATAGTTCCCATAGTTCCCTTCCACAGCAGTGCTAGAGGTCATTGGATCTGATTCTCTATCCATTGCAGTTTGGTTCATCCACACTAATACTGGTTGGTATGAACAAGGGCTTCATAATGTATCCTTATACCAGCTGTATCCTCTGTGTCACCAGACTTGCACACGGGCTGCACACCAGAGTACACACTGTATGTGTAGTGCATAGCCATGTAGCTGAGAATGGTTGCAGTGATTACACACCTGTTCTTACTTCATGGGCATTCTCCTTAGGGTGTAGGGGATAGTTGAAGGCGATGAACCACACTGTAAATGGTTATAGAGATCACACTAATACATTTAAAGTTTTGGTATCAAGTGATATGAAATATATGTTAAAGATAAACATTACTTTGCAGATGATATGTCTAACACTCTTCTATTAATCATATTTATCCTTATAGATTTGTGATGCTGTCAGCATTAGCCAAAGAAACTGCTTTTTATAGTGGACAGCAGTTAACACAGAAACTAATAACAGGTAAGAATTGCTGAGAATAAATGACTGTTCAATGCTCAGCCATATAAAAGACATCTGTAGCATTCCTAATAAGCTCAGGAAACCTCCTGGGAGAAGGGGTGGTGGTGGAAAAAATGTAAGAGCTGGAGGATGGGCTGGTGTGTTGCATAATGTTGTCTTCCTAGCATCATATAGTCATAGTACTCTCATAGTCATGGTGACTTTGATTAGCTTCACAAGACATCACCAATATCTCACCAGGCCCTACCTCACTCTGAGGCTTGATAGGCAGTCAGTTGTTTCTGGGAAATAAAATGCCATTTTTTCCCAATGGAATAGCCACTGGTAAGGTGCTTGGTAAGGTCTTGCTCTGTAAATCATCCTTTCACTTTGGCCCCTGTAAGCAACCCTATTGAACTCATTGAGTAAAACAAACAAGCAAACAAACAAAAAGACAATGAAACAAAAATGCATGAAAATGGAGAAGGAGACTACTTGGGAAGAGAAGGGATAAACAGGCATGGAGGAAAGACAAGAGGAAATAATTGGAGGGGAATTAACATATTATATACCAGTATGAAGATGTCATAATGAGACTCATTAGTATATATGACTAATATATGGTAATAAATCATTTAAAAATCAAAACTAAACATTTTCATGGAGGCTCTGGGTTCTACAACTCCAGATGGTCACATCAAAAAGATTTAATTTAGCTTATCTGTACTTTACTTCTATTAAATGCTTCCCCCTTTTGTCATTATTGTATAGGAATTACTTACTTCACCTTTATAAAAAAAAATTGGACACTATACATAGAACTCTGTGACTTAACTAAAAGCCAAGACCAGGTGATACATTTAAAAACATAAAACAATAAATGTCTAATGTTCTCTCACCATTTTAGAGCTGTCTCTGAAATCCACTCTTGCATAGCAGCAGAGCTACGGAGGGACCCACCTAAGTTCTGTAATGGGGTAATGGGCCTCCTGCCTAGCTTCTTGTCTAGAGCACACACAGGGACTTAGTATTTTTTTTTTTTAAATGAAACATCAAAGCCCTAGATCAGTTTTTCTCCCATTGGTTCATGCACTGCACCTGACCAAAAGCACATGCTGTCAAATGACAGGCTGAGATAACACATGCCTACTGAATACAGAAAACAAAAAGAAACAACCCAATTAAACAGGCATACATCTCAGCAATCAAGGAGGAATGCTTCTCGCAGTAAAAACAATTTTAAAGATTTTCTCTAATGAAGCTGTTGGTAGACCAAGGGGGAGGGGCACTCTTCCTTCTTACACCATTTCCTTTGGGACAGAATGAAGGTATATGTGATCTTGTTAACTATCCACAAGATAAGAGTCCAGAATCACATGAAAGAAGAGCTTCTGGGCATATCTGGGAGACTGTCTTGATTAAGCTGATTAGTGTAGGAGACACCATTCCCTATGCCCAGGGTCAAAGGGGTAAAGAAAACTGAGCACCCTATACATGCCTTCACAGTTCACTTCTTCTGATTGTGATGTATTGTGATCAACTGCTTCAAGCTCCTGCCACCTCGACTCATCCACCATGATGGAATGAACCCTCTCTTCTTTATGTGGCTCTGTCAAAGTGGTTTTTTTTAATCATGGCAATGGGAAAAGAAAGTAAATTAGTACATTGTTATAAGAAAATATTGATAGATATTGCTCCAAAAGCATGGCAAAATTTGTTCAGTCTTCCTCAGTTGGATGAAGTCTATAGGGCATGAGGTCTAAGGCCCTGGGACCAGCCCCTAGGAGTATGGGTTGAGATGTCAGATACTTGGCTATTTTCTCTCATCTGCAAACTCAGTTTAATGCAATGGGTGTAAATCTACAAACTATTTTACAAGAATGTTTTACCACATTTAGATATGGCAAAGTCTTGTCATCAGGAAGCAGAAGTTCAGAATGTAGGAGCAGGCAAACAGAAATTTCACTGCTCCTGTCTGTTTGCCATGTGTGGCAGGCAGCAGCATCACCTCCACAGCTATGTCCCAGCAGAGTCACTTTGTACCAGAGGCAGCTGCTGATTCTGCTTCTGGATTCTGCTGACACCCCCAGAACCAGTTCCCCTTGTCCCTCTAAGGAGCCTGTAGGAATTGTGTCCTCAAGCATTGAGGCAGAGATGCCAACAGAGCTGATTTTTCTGCCAGGGAAAACATCATAGAGATTTGAGAGCTAGATGTCAGCTTTGTCTGACACTATACAGATGATTCACTCCATGACTTCGGGCCCAGAGTCTTGCTAATCAATGCTCTAATGTCCACACTAAACACTTAGAGCTCTGGACGTAGCTACAGTTCTGTAACCTCTTCTGCTTACATAACATTTGGATACATTCTCTATAAGTCAACCCTACAGCTACAAGAAAAGAAAAAATCTCTCAGTCTTTAAGGATGATAAAAAAAGTTCTTTGTTGTTTTTAAAAACTAGTCTGAGGTTATGTTTATCTTTCTGTGAGCTTCCCAGGCATTCAATCCTGGAGCCCTGTTGCCATTATTACTACCATTATAGATGAAACCTGAAAGACATTTTTGTAAAAAGCATTTGTTTCATTAGGCATTTCTCTATGTCAGTCATGGTAGATTAGGTTCCATGTCTTCCCCCAAAGGTCTTATTACCATTCAATAAATGATGTGAGATGGGACAAGGGACACAAGCACTTCTGCTAGGGACAACTGTCTCTGAAGGGAAGTCAGCTTGTCGTTCCAAAGCATCATTTTTGGTCACCAAAGGAGGTTGAATGTTGTTTTCTAAGATGATAGATGGATGTAGATCCAAATTGATTTCACAGTAGTTCCAGAAAACCATGAGTTGGTGATTTCTGCAGTTCCTGAATACACTAACTAGAATGGATCTGTTTAGCAATTGGCAGCATTGCCACAAATCTCTGTTTAGTGAGAGAGACATGAAGCCAGAGATAAAAAGAAGCTCTTGAAACTCTGCCCCCCCTCAGGGAATATTGATATTACTTGGGAGTGAGAGATCACATCTCTACCAAAGACTGGAAATGGGACAAGTCTAATTTACTCCTAACATACCCATTTAACTCATCTACTTGGTCATATACAAGGTAGTTAGATGTAGAGAATGATTATTAAAAGCCAATATTATATTTAGGGTGAGAATTACTACTCCAGATGTAATGTCTTCATTACACAGTATCTAACATTTCACTCAAATATTTTGATTAGATAAGTTTTATTTTATACCCATTTTCAAAGACCAAGAGTAGCCATGTGCTTCTAGCTGGTAGGATTGCTACAGTGCCTTCATACCTCACTGAGCTGGGTCAACAATCTGCTCTCCTTTCATTACTGTATTGGCACAACTCTTGATCCTCTACAACAAACTAAGAATGCTGACATTATATAATTGTTAGGCAAACCTAGGGTCATCATTTCCCTGGAGGCCTTGGGGCTGAGTTGTTATAAGGATTCGAGGATGGATACTATAGGGTCAGGGAAGGACTGCTGGGCCTTGTAATGGTCTCTGTGGAAAAGGAGCACAGTACTTGATGAGCCTCTGTGGATTTGTATTATACTTGCATTGATCTTTACATTATAGAGGAGGTAGCAACTATCCTCTCTGGAAAAGGAACAAGTCCACAGGCTTATGGAATGCCCTGTTCACTGCATGGTGCTCATACACATTGCTTCTGAATAATGGCTTCATTCTACTATAGAGGAAACATGCACGTGGGCTGATGTCTGCTCACTTTCCCTATGGTAAGTTTCCCAGAAGTGATGGTCTGAAGGAATATTGACTGAGCTGGGACTAAGTGGTACCAGTTAGTGAAATTTGGCAAAGCTGGGCTTTATCTGAAGGAGAGTTATGTACTCTCTGCACCAGCAGCCAGGAGATGCTGCTATTGTTATTACAACCAGGAAGTGTGCAAATTCAAGAGAAGGAAATGAGTATACTATATCTACTACAGTTACCCAATGGCAAACCTTCATGATGCCTGGGCTCCAGTGGCTTACATTAGTACCCAAATGCAGAGCTCCCACTGGGGAACCAAAGAATAGCTGAGGTGCTGTATGGCCAGTTTGAAGTCTTGAAGCAATGAATGAGGAAGGAAAGAGATGTACAGAAGGCAGGAATAGTGGTCCCAGTTACTGAAGGAAATTGGATGGCTATTGTACAATGGTTTCAGAGAGAAAGGGGATACGTAATATTGCAGTAGGAATGCCTCTTGGTATGTCCAACACTGAAAATCGATGAAACTGAGAAACCAGGTAAGACTAGGTGACAGAATATTTGGAACCATCAAGAACTACAATTTAGACCATCCTGTGTAAGGAGAAAGATAAAATAAAGCACGACAAACAACCCCATGCTCCACAATGATGATGGCTGAGGAATGAGCTAACACAGGAAGGGTTGCAGGGAAGAAGTGTTCTGCAAAACCCTAAACCCTCGTCACTAGTTCATTTTAAATGCAGTGCAAATATATGTGTGTACCATGAACACCTTTTTCTCCTCTTTCCTTTCTTCCCTTAGTGACTTTTTGTGTGTGCTGTGGTCAGTTTTATAATTTAATGGGTTCTCTGGGATATATGATAGTCTACTTCCATTAAAAATGAACTAAATAGGAAAGCAATGCCTCTCAGAGATGTATGACATACATGATCATTTGAAAATGTGGCCATGTTGAATAAAAGATGCTAAGACAATTGTGAGAATGGTGAGTGTTTATTAAGAGTAACTGTAAAGTATTTACTGTTGGGAAAGGAGACTTCAAACATACACTTGCATCATTTGCACATGTACTAACTATTGTTTTTCTAGACAAACCCACTAACTCCATCCTACTCTCCGATGTTTTGCTCAGGATTTGGCATCAAACTACTCATCATACAAGTTTCATCCACTCAGTTAGATTGTGTCAAAAGGATATACTTAAAGGAGGCCAGAAACCTGGCGAGGGGGTGATTTTTCTTTCCATTTGGTAGATGTGGTAGTTTGAGTGTAATTGTTCCTCAGAAGCTCATAGGGGATGGCACTATTAGGAGGTGTGGCTTTGTTGGAGGACATGTGTTACTGTGGAGGCGGGCTTTGAGGTTCCATACATGTTCAAGCCATGCCCAGTGCTTCAGTTAACTTTCTGTTACTTGCAGGATCAAGATGTAGGAATCTCAGCTCCTTCTCCAGCACCACGCCTGCCTGAATGCTGCCATATCCCACCATGATGATAATGGACTGAACCTCTGAAGTTGTGAGCCAGCCAATTAAATGTTTTCCTTTATAAAGTTGCTGTGGTCATGGAGTCTCTTCACAGCAACAGAAACCCGGAGTAAGACAGTAGGTACCTACAGGCCTCATGACAGGAACAACTGCTCCCCTCTCCAGGCAGCAGCACTCAATCCTAGAGTCGGCTCTTCCTTCTGTCTCTAACTTCTGTGGAAGCAGGAGAAACAATCTCCTCGTGTCCTTGGAATGGTCTGAACCTCAGGTTCAAGAAGTCCCCCCCACAAGAGCTCCCAGGTACTTCCGTGTGTCTCCTGACACATAGAGAGGGTGGTGCCTTGGCCTTACTTACCATCTTGTTCCTCAGTGTCTCATGTTCTAAAACTACTAAACCAATTCTCTATCTTGAGATCGCCCTGTGGAAGCCACTGGCAGGAAACACAGCAGGATCCAAATCGGTCAGGGAAGGAGTGCTGTGTACCACAGTAAGTACTGTGCAACGAAGAGGCTAGACCAAGGTGAAGGGCAGGGAGTGGACTTTAAGTCAGTGGAGCTGAGAGTCTGGGTCTGGAGTGTAATAACAGGGAAAAATTAAGACAGCTCCAGGCAGTTTGCTGGTGGATGGACAGGGAAGTGTGTACTTGTGGGTGTGGCTGTGAGGTATGTGAACTGGCTGTGTTCTGGGAACATCTAGGCAAAAACTATCAGATGTGTGTAAGAAGGCGGTAATGGGTTAAAAATAAAGATTTGAGAGTTTAGATAAATCCACTTAACTCCAACACCCACAAGGCAGTGAGGTAGGAGAGACTGGACAGGGCCGAGAACGACACTGAAGAACACCCATGTTTAGGAGACTCGGGAGGATGGTAGGTGAGTGCATGAAACCTGGGAGTCTGTCAGGGAAAATGAACTGGCAAGAATGAGTCAACACTGTGGCTACAAGGCCGAGGAAAGCAGGAAGTGCGTCCTGGAGGCACAAAGGGTCGGTTCTGTCGATGCTTCCAAGGGGCCATGAGAAGCTCTGCTTGCACCAGTGATTATAGAATGTGAGTAATTCTCAGAAAATGCCACCTTCCAACCCGCCAGCTGTCCCGTGGGGATGGAACACATCATCTCCAGTCTGGTTAATAAGGATGACACCAACGGTCTGCAAACGGAAATAGGAAGCACGCTGCCAACATCATCATTGTGCTGCACAGCCCTAAAACCAGCAAGCTTCATGCTCCAGACCCAGAGTCTGGGGAGCAGCTGCAGGAGGTCCTTCCCCCAGCACCTCACCTCAGGAGCAGGGGAGCCCCTTGCCTGCGCTCAGGGAGCGAGGCTTCATGTCTTTCCTCTCTTTTCAGTTCTTGCTGGCACAGTAAGCAGATGTATTTGGCTGCAACATGGAAATATTATCATAGCTTCCTTAGCTAGTGACAATATTTTTTCCTACAAAAGGCTTAAGCTGAAGTGATTATCAGAATTTTGGTGTCAGAGATTCTTCTAGTGGGAGTTGGAAGACAGGATTAGGAAACAATTAGGAGGAATCTGGGGAGAACAGCCAGCATCCATTTTGCTTGGCTCTCCTTACTTAATTCTGCATATGCACAGCTCCCCATTAGACACATGAAAGAAGCAGCCACTGTGAAGTGCCTTTTCCTCTTCCTTGTGTGGATCATGGTCATGGCTTATAAAGATGAAATGATTGAGCTGGGCGTGGTGACACACATCCATGATCCCAGCTCCGACGGGTAGAGGTAGAAAGATACCCAACTGGAGTCTACAAGCAAACAAATTACACACAGAGGGGAGTGGGGATGAAGAGACACACAGAGAGAGACACACACATGAGGATAACAAAGGACGGAATGGAATAGAATGGGGGCTAACTCAGCTCTCCTAAGAGAGACTACGGAGCAAGCACTCTACACATGCCTGCTGAAAGAAGGTGGAAGTGAGTGCAATGCACAATGGCTAGGAGGCATCCTGTTCTAAGTATGCATCTCCTTTACAGCTTGAGAATGATTTGCTTTATCTAGAACACAGGAGCACACTGACAGAGGCAGCCCCCACTAGTGGAGCCATTTACCTGGGGCCATGCTAGGTGCAGATGATCTGTTGCTACTGCTTCACCATGGGCATCCACAGAAGTAGGGGCTGTCCATCTACCATCAGCCATCTCCTCACATTGTGTGAAGATGGGAATAACGTGATCAGCATAATGCATTCTGTGTTGACTCCCATTGCAGAATGAAGATGGGAAGCCTGTGTTTTGGTCTTTGCTTCTGAATAAAAGAAAAGTGTGTGGTAGAGCTGCTGTTTCTACTGCCCTTTTATTGTGCATTGAGGAATCTGCTTATGCTGCATGGGCACGGCTGCAGGGGTTGCTCCTCAGCATTAGATGACTCCTGAGTGATGACACAAAGATTCTGTAAGACAGAATGGTCCTCAAAGACTTGCAACCTTCAAATACAATGCTAAAAATAGGTATGATGAGCTTGGGCTGACTTTGGAGCCTTTCTTCACTTAATTTATAATTATTTAGAAAAGGATTAAACTATATGACCACTGTTGCCATGGTCCCTTTTGGAGAGGCAGTCACATATTTTCACAAGTTTGTCCTCACTGGAGAATTAGCTAGACATCTTCAGTTGTGTTCCCCAAGCATCCTCTTCACCTTTAATCTGTAGCTGCTAGATGTGTTTTTGCTAGGCCTTAGTATCTCGTTAACACTGAAACTTCTCCAGATGAGTCATGAACTAGCTCTCTCCTGTCTCAGTAGCTGTTTAACCCATTCACAGTCCCTTCTATTCTAATATATTTTCTGGTCTCTTCTGTAAATTGGGAACATTTCTTGATCTAGTATTTTTTTCCATTTTCCATTTTTTAATGACCTGTGTTGTCCTGTGAGCCACACATCACCTTGACTCAGTTAAATGTTGATCACTTCTAAAACACAATGCATCTAAGTACTGAAATCAGGTTTATATGTGCTATGCATCAGTATAGATATCATGCTCAATTATAAGCTCTCAGTTCTCTTCCCTTCTCCATTTTCCGTTTGGTTTGTAATACCCACACAATGGACACGTGCTGAATGTTTGAAGGAACTGTAGACATGCACTGAAATAACTGTCAGATAATATCAGCACACCATGAGGCAAAATCTATTGAACAGTGCTCCGATTATGTTGTAAAGGCAAGGCACACCGCCACTTTGACTACCTGCCTAGTGCAGTTAATGTGAATGATGCACCTCAGAGTAATAATGCATAAATCTGCTGCCCAGAATGTGTCAATCTATACATCAACCTTCATTATCAGAATATGACCTATTTCATTACCACAGAGCAACAATGAATGAAGGAGTGAGAAAGATGAGTTTATGAATGCAAATTAAGCTTAATTTAAAGATGCAAACTTCAAAAATCCATAGACACACCACAATGGTTTGTCTTGCTTGTCAACTTGAAGGGATTTAGAGTCATCATGGAAACAAGTCTCTGGGTATGTCTGTGAGGGATTATCTACACTGGGTTAATTGAGGTGAGAAGACCCAATCTAAACATTATTCTGTGGTCTGGAGTCACAGACTAAACAAGAAGGAAAAATCAAGCTGAACATAAGCTTCATAACTCTGCTTCCTGACTGAATGTGTAAGACTGTCAGGCCTTCTGCTCCTGCCCCCTGCCTTCCCACCATGATAGACACACTTTATACTGTCTGCTCCTGCCCCCTGCCTTCCCACCATGACAGACTTACTCTATATCATAAGGCAAAGTAAATCTATTCTTTCTTAAATGGCTTTTCTCAGATTTTTTTGTTGCAGCAAGAAACAAATAGCTAATAAGCATACCAAAATCTTACCTTTTCTGTGTTGTGTCGCCTTAGAAGTATTGGAAGAAGGGGTCATTGTGGAACCCAATTATGCTTCCTAGGAATGCATGGCTGGGTGTGGCTACAGGGTGCATGTGTGGTGAAATGACAGAGGCACATGGGGAAGGAAACATTAAGATAAAATACAGATTGTTATTGGAGAGTTCAGGGGAAACTTGCACATTTAAATTTTTACCTGGAAGTATAGCTGCCCTTGACTATAAACAAAGAATTGCACTAAAAAGATACTTCTAAGAACAGAAAGGCAGACCAAATCTGGATGCTCTGGCAGACTCAACCATCTGGATCTGGATGGATCCTGATCCTGTTGTCTTCAAAGGATCTCCACTGCAGACAGGAACAGTGGAAGTGCACTGAGCATCCCTCTCCTTGGCATTCCAGTTATGCTCAGCAAAGGACCTTTGACAGCTCCTCATCATTTGTCACACTGTTTCTTCTGAAGCACCTTCACTGTCCAGCCCCACTGCTCCTACCAAGAAGCATTACTCGCCTGCATGGCTCACAACAAGGGAAGCTGCCCACTAAGCTCCTGGGCTTCTGTTTGGAGCTCATCTTGGACTTTGCCCCACCCTTGCTGCAACACTTACTAGAAACTTCCGGTGCTAGGTGATGAGGGTCATGAGATTGTTCTGGACAGACAGGATTGCTGGCTCTTTGGTGTCCAGTACACAGCAGAAAATAAACAGCTAAGGATTGTTACAATGAAACTAACTGATAAGTTACCAGAGTACATCAACAGAGTGGTTTCTCTGAGTATTTTCAAATGCTTGTTTTTTCAAGAGGCCAAGCAGCCTAAAGGTATGTTGCAGTCCCGGGCAGGAACAGCCCACACAGGAAGTGATTTTCACAGTATTAGAACACCTAGTTCACAGTACTATACAAAGAATGGCAATGTTTTGGGAAGAGGCTAGATGTGGGAGGGATGTGTGAGCCACAGTGCCAGGCAGCTCTGTCCTCTCCCACAAGTCTTACTCACTCATTCCTCTAAAGCTGTATATTTGTACTAGAAGCATCTTTATGAAAAAAGGCATCCACAGACTTAAAAGGCAATTGAAGGCACTTTCAAATAGTCCCTGCTATGGTCTGAATGTTTGTCTCCAAATTCATACTGTGCAGCTCAATACCCAGTGTGATGCCAGCAAGATGTGGGTGTTTGGGGGAGGTGATGTTCTGGTGGCCACCCCCTCAGAGTGAGCCTAGTTCCCTGATAATGAAGGCTCTTAACGGGCTCAAGATGGCTCAGTTTTCCTCATCAGCTCGCCAGGAGGCAGAAAGAAGTCACCTTCGATGTGGAGGCCTCAGCATGGAGACTCTGTGGGTGCCTTGCTTTTAGACTTCCAGCTTCCAGAAATGAGAAAAATTAATTTCTGTTATTTAAGTTCTGCACATGTGGAAAATATGTTTCCCTCTGTAGAATATTTTCATTGAGAATAATATAACTATATTAATAAGTTAAAGATAAGATAAAACCAGAAAATAGTATTATTTAATTAAAGAAAGGTTTAAAAAAGGCTTTCATGGTTTCAGTGGTTGACTAATTAAGGAGAGGAAAAAAGCACGTGCAGAGAAGTTTGGGACAACAAACTGTGGTAGTTTGAATGTCATTGGCCCCCATAAACTCACAGACAGTGGCACTATTAGGAGGTGTGGCTTTGTTGGAGTGGGTGTGGCCTTGTTAGAGGAAGTGTGTCACTGTTAGGGTGGGCTTTGAGGTCTCCTTTGCTCAAGATACATATGCCCAGTGTCTTTTACTTCCTGTTGCCTGTGGAATCAAAATGTAGGTCTTTCTCCACTCTCAGCTCCTTCTCCAGCACCACATCTGACTGCATGTCACCATGCCTCACCATGATGATAATGGACCGAACCTCTGAACTATAAGCTACCCAATTAGATGTTTTCCTTTATAAAAGCTGCTGTGGTCATGGTGTCTCTTCACACCAATAGAAACCCTAACTAAGTTACAAGTACAAATGTAATAGTCTTCCCAAACTGTTGATTGCCTAGTTCTCACCTCCCCATGGCCTGATAATGGGAGAAGCTGAAACTTCCCTGGCCTCCTTCACATCTCTTCTGCCTTTTCCCCAAACATGCTCTATCAATTTAGAGTGCTGCTCTTGTCTTAAAGTTGTTCCATAAATATATTTTTTTCACTGATCTTTAAGAGTTTCAAAATTCTCTGACAACTTGATACAACCAAACTTACTGAAAAAGAACCCAAAATATACAAACATACACACACACATATATATATATACATGGAGGCATACATACAATATTGCAAAACCTTTCAAAGGCTAACAGAATGGGCCTATTATTTAAATGAGTATATACTCATAAGGCTGCCAGAGAAGCATGGTCAGGATCTGTCTGATGGGCTACAACATGCATTCACTGTGAGTAAAGCACACACAACCAGACAAAAAATATTTTGAGCCACATCTTTGTCTGGGAATACTGACTCTGACCTGTATAGCAGTGATACAAAATGAACAGTATTCACTACCTATGGTGACTGTCCACCTATGGTGACTCTACCATCACAGAAAGAAGCCACATGCTACTACCCACTGAACAGAATTTAGATCTTGGATTCAACAAGACCAGTGTTTGAGTTCTGTATTTATTGCTTACATGCTATGTGGCACAGAGACATTTGTCTTTTTTAACATAAATGTTCTAATCTTTATGATGAAGAGAATAGAGAATAATGGTTTTGTCCCTGAATGGATGGATGGTAAGGGTCAAAATAGGAATAGGTCCTCACCAAGGGGATGATATGATGGCAGGGAGGATTGCCCTCACATGCTCTTCATTTGAATAACTGTTTTAATGGCCTAAGAGACCATGTTATGATCTAGGGTACTCAACTTCAGAATACATTTCCTTAAATCTATATGACATTCATAAAGCCTTCTATGTAAAAATGTCCCCTCCTCATGATATTCACTAATCACTGGGCAACTTTAACAACCTTGACATACCTTTTCAAAAGAGCCAAGACCTTTAAATACACATTCACAGGCTAAACCTGATAGTGATTGTGATGATGATAATAAGGTATGTATATAGAAGCCTCTTGAATGGCACACTATCACATATCACACACATTGAAGGAAAACCAGTAGAGCAGCAGGCTCCAGAGAAAAAGGAAGAGCATGTCCAGGATAGATAGCAGCCAGTGCACCTACCAGAATATATAGGAAAGCCATAATGATCAAATGAATTTTGGTTGCACAATGACCTTTCTTTACATTGTTTAGCAGCAAACATTTAGAGGTTTCTGCAAAAAAAAATTTAGCAACTGGTGAAAAGGAACATTTATTATTTTAGTTTATATTAGCATTCAAATTCCCCCAGGACTACTATGGATGTGGAAGAGGTTTGGGACTGAATTAACAAAGCTATTTGGGTAACATTTGAAATAAGATCCAAGAGCCAAATAATGTGTCTATAAATCTTTATCTGCATTTGTAAATCTGTAGTCTCTTGAGTTGCTTTCCTGGTACCTGGAGAAGAAAATTATTATTTTAATTTTAAAAAGCCAGTAGGTGCAAACATACACTGAGTCTTAGAAATACAAATTTTTTTCTCAAAGATGCTTAATCTATTTTGACAAAAAAGTATCATGAGCTTGTTTTAACCCCATTAGTCTCCTAATAAAGCCCTAAATAAAGGGAATCATTTAAAGGTCCCCTTTAATGTGTCCATCCATTCAACATATACTGGTCCTGCATGGGACAGGGCTGGCAGAGGTTCTGGAGTCAACTGTATCTCAACAACACAAAAGAGCAGACGAAGGGTACAGACTTGAACTCTAACACCTCTGATATACAGGGGTAAGTTACTCACAGGTAGCTTCTCAGAGAAAAAACAGAGACTGTTCAGTTGTGCGAGAACCACATCCCAGCTAAGAAAGATGGGGGAGAAGCATCGAGGACGAACCTCTTAGATAGTGAGGACTAAATGTTTCCACAGTGATGTGTGGGGAAGCAGTGGGGGAGAGAAGAGCCAGACAGGCTGGGGTAGGGCTGCAGAGCTACCACTCTCCCTTACCTGCGGTCACCTCTTTGCTTGTTCTGGGAGGTGAGATCCATCTATGATCAAGGCAGCCCCAGTGGGAAAGGCTGGAGAGAGGCTCCCTGGGAGCCAGACTACCATTGATACATCTCATATCCTCAGTGTCTGACACATGCCAGATACTGAACAAAAGTTGGCTTCACTCCCAACCTGGGATGAGAAGTGTGTGTGTGTGTGTGTGTGTGTGTGTGTGTGTGTGTGTGTGTGGCATCAAGATATACCATGAAGAACTCCACACTAAAGGTCTACTCCCAATAATCTTTATGACCTCGGGACATGTACATTACCCTGTCCAACACACAGTACTTCAGTCTAGATGCTGATGCAATATCTAAGATGGGGGTACTAGGTGACACTGTAACCACCACTGAGAAAATACACCGAAATGGTAATGGCATCCCACAAGGAGCTCAGGAGCTCACTGCTGGTCACACAAAGGAAAGCTAGAAGATTGGAAGCAGCTGCTTGGATCTGTGCAGGTCAGAGGAGGACTCAGCAGAAGAATGTGTATGATGGTTCAGTGAGCATCCCAGGAGTTCTGAAAGAAAAGGACTTCACTGTAGAGGTCTTGGGGTAGCAGTGACAGTCACATTGGAACACAGGTAAAGGAAGAGAGACAGGGAATCTACATTGCTTCTTTTCCTTTTATATTGTGTTATGTTTTAATGTACAAGAGAGAAATTGGGTAGCTGACAATTCCATGGGAGGAAAAGGTTACTTACTAAATGGCATACAATTTGGGAAATACTGCATCAAGGTCATAATCTCTGTGACTTTGGACATGTACATTATCCTGTCTAAAACAGTGCTGATAAGAATGAACCAGTACACAGTGTCCTGTTACACATTTACAAAATCTACAAAGTTGGGATATCACCATTTTACATACCAGAAAAGTTATCTGTAAGACTGTCCTGCACAGCATGTAAGGAGGTGGTGCTGGGAAGGGAGTTCTACTCAGCTGAGTTCTCAGGAGGAAGTGCAGACTATTGGAGCACTCATTTACAAAGCCAATACATTTATTTTTTGCCTCACATCTAAACAAAGCAAGAATAGGTACAGGGTAGCAATATGAATATTGGAATTTGAGTTAAGGACACAAGTTCAGAGTATTTATAAGCTGGATAGCCCAGTTTTATTTGTTTGTTGCATGGTTGTTTATTTGTTTTATATTGGATAGGTTAGAGAGAGCTTTGCTAACTGGCTAAATGCATGCAGAGAACACTTTACAGTCAGTGAGGAGCCAGGAGAAGTTTCAGAGGAGAGAAAGTGCAGTGGCTGGACCCCGACACTTCAAGGACATGGAACTTGTTTAACTAGAATGTCTGAGTAGGAATGAATGAAAACGGAAGGAACTTGAAAACTCTTGGATGGTCTAGTTAGAAGCTTTGAAGCAGACAGTGAGGGTTTATACTCGCTTCTTTTTTGAGTGAAAGCTACTCTGAGATCAAAGCCTTAGGTGAGAAGCAAGGCTGACAGCAGTGCAGAGAATTGATTGGGGAAAGTTCTGATGGAGACAGGGCGCATCAAAAGGAGAGAGATGTCATTCCTTTCTGCTTGTAAGTAATTACAATAACGACCTATGTTAGCAATGTTAAAACTAAGGGTTAGCATCTGTTATTACAACAGAGCCTTTTTCACACGAGAAAAAGATCCCAACTTGTAAGTGAAAATATTCATACTCACTTCAACTATGCCAACTCAATTATTACAGGTACATTAAAGAAGAAATACATATGTTATCATAGTAAAATCTATTGCTACATCTAAGTCAAAGTATACAGGGTACATCTTATCCTACTGATGGCAAGTCAATAAGAGGATGTATAGATAAGGAATTAATCTGCTTCATAAAACAGACTGGCTTATAATAGGTATAAAATAATACTGATTAAAGGTGCCAAATCATTTTTACTTGTATTCTAGATTGGCTGGCCTAGCTGAGAAGAAACAAAACAAAAAACAAAACCTCTAAGATCTAAGTAATCAAATAACAATGCATTAGAGCCTAGCCATTAAGTGATTGGGAGGCGTGTTCCCTCTTCACTGATTAAACTGGTATAGATTTTCACTCACAGATTGAAACAATACAAAGAGGGGAAAAGTAGTGTTTAGTAATGATTTTGGTTAAAAATCATTTGAAAACAACAATTACAACAACAACAACAAAACCAAGTTGGAGTCTTTCCTTGGTGGCGTTTGCTAGAGTCCTAAGGACATTTCTCTCTTCTTCCCACGTGGATGATGGTGTGCAAACCACAATCTTATCGAGAGATGAGAAGACATCGGCAACAGAGCTGGAGTTAAGGACAAAAGGAGGCAGCAGTGGAGGGTGACTCTCAGACTCTTCACTGCCATCACTGACCATTCTTATCACAAAGACAACAAAAACAATTTATTTGGAGATCAAAGGAAAACCCTTCATGGGGTGAATGAGGAACAGTGTAGGAGGGAATGCATTCACATTCATCAAGTCCTTTAAGTTACAGCTCCTACTCCAACACTAGGTGTATAAGAATCTTTAAAGTTCTTATTAGTAAAAGCAAATTCAGCAGATGTAGGACAAATCTTAAAAGGTCTTATTAATAAAAACAAATCTGGAACCAGGTACTGGGGTCAATGCTGGAAGATCAGAGAAGCAGAACACGCCACAGCTACCTCAGCTCGCCAGTTCCTCAGCTGATCCTGTTTCCTCAAACTGGAAGCTTCTGAATCCTCATCCAAATGGATCTCAGCTGAACTGCTGCTCAAAAGCCTGAAAGTTTAACCAGCTAAAAGCTTCTAGTTTCTGGTCTTCATGCCTTATACATCTTTCCGCTTTCTGCCATTACTTCCTGGGATTAAAGGTGTGAGTCACCATGCTTGGCTGTATCCTTGAACACACAGAGATCCAGGTAGATCTCTGTCTCTGGAATGCTAGGATTAAAGGCGTGTGCTACCACTGCCTATAGTCTATGTTTAATATTGTGGCTGTCCTGTTCTCTGACCCCAGATAAGTTTATTAGGGTGCACAATATTTTGGGGAACACAATCCCACCACACCCAGGCCCAAGCGCTTCCCCTTGAACTGCCCCATCCCCTGAATCTCTTCTTCATCAAAAGTCCCCATACTTTCTACATGTATTTAGGGCAGAAAAAACATATTCTGCTACTGTTGTTATTTAATTTGGACTCATCTGATTTTCTCTTATGATCTTCATGCTGTTTATGGGACGGACCTAATTGTCTATTAGGTGACAGGATGTGACCCACTGTATCTACTTAAAAACTGCAAGAAACATGGTTTGGGAAATAATATCAAAGTTCTTAGCAATTATCCCTAAAAGTGTGAAATGATGAGAATGCAATTGAATTGTTCCATAGAACAAAACTATATATAATTATAATTATCATATAAATGCATTATATATATATATATATATATGTATATATATATATATATATATATATCTTATGTATTATCTGTAGGGATGTGTTTATATACATAAGAAACAGTTTGATTATATTGGTAGGAGTAAGCAGTCCAAACCTGGGTATCCCCTTTCGTGAGACTCATTGAGTAAGTCTACTGCTAGGAACACACTAGCTTTAGAACAGAACCTTAGTACTTAGTAATACACTTTTGCTCATATTCGATTCTTTTTGAATCAGCCCGTATAATCAACAGCTCACTAAACTCTGTCGAGTGTAAATGCCACCTTTTTCATTCAGGTGTCACAAATCATACATGGCTGAGCAACACATTTTAGTTTCTGAGCTCTCAGGTATAGATTTAAATTCAGACTCTAGAATGTAATTTGGCTGTGTAATTTGGGGCAAGTTAGTTAACCTTCTTAGGCATAAGATTTCTTAGTCCTTCAGAAGTATTCTGAAAAGATGGCATGCAGTGGCATCTGAGACATGCTCACTATAGGGAGTCTGTTGTCATTTTCACATAGAGTAACTCAATTGTTGATTTTAAATACAAGAATGCTAGCAGGAAGACTCAGATCATTTATACCTTTTTTATTCTGGGGGGATTAATTCCTAATCATAGAGCAAGGACTGGAGTTCACTGCTGGTAGATACTTGCCCGATTGTGAAACGGGGTTGGGGTTCCCACGGCAACACTGAAACCTCAAAGGAAGGGAAACATCCTGACAGTTAAGAGAACTGCTCTTATACCACACACTTTGACAATGATGAAGTCCAACTCTATTAATCAGGTGGGTGGGGGAGTGGCTTCGAGAAGATGGCGTGAAATTGGACAGAGAATGGATTTCCTACTTGCAGCCTCACTTTCCAGATTTCAAAAGCAAGAATAAAGCATTTCCAAGAGAAAAAATACAGTAACAAAGCTATCAAAGGAAAATCATTTTCAAAACCCTCCGACTTTGAGTTTCTTCTTTTATGAATGAACTTATTTTGAATTAATTGAGAACCATGAAAAAAAATTTAAGGATATTACTGTGTTGTCCAAGCTTTGAAATGAAACAAACTTATGCTGGACTCTGAACTTGCCACATACCTCTTGGATCAAGAATCATGGAAAAACTTTCCTAACCTTTGAAGACCCAGTGTCTTTATTTATAATACAAAGATGAGTTTTGTATCTATTTGTACAAGTGTTTTAGCAAAGAAACGTCTTTACTTCCTCAGCTTCCTAATCTTTATTCTGTCTGTAGGAAAGACTGATATGTGGTCTATTGAAGCTGTTAAGTAAATGAAAGACAATTGCTTAGTAAATAGAGACAGGATCCTTAGTGAGTAACTGTCCCTAAGAGGGTGGCTGTCATCTGAAGCGAATGGCTGTGACAGCTAGGAGAACAGCTGTGAAGATTATAGACAGCAGGTGCAAAGCTTAACACTGTATTGGAGACTCAGTTCTCCACTTGAAGGATCACCTGCTATGGAAATTGCCCTTCCAATATAAGCACCTAGAAAATTAGAGAAACAACCATTTTGAGGCTATCTTTGTCTGTTGTGTGCTACTGTAAAGAAGAGCTGAGAGTGGGCAATTTCTCACCAACACAAACTCATTGCTTCACCATTCTAGAGTCCTGGGTGTCTAATGCAATGTGTCTGCACCTAGTGAGGATGTCCTGCTGTGTTATAAAGTGGCAAAAGGTGTCAAATGACAGAAGGGTGAGAGGAAGAGAAAGGAGAGAGGATCTGAACACATTTTAAATAACAAACCTAATCCGTGGTATTTATCCAGTTGGGAAGGTGGAGCCCTTGTGGCCTAATCAACTCTTATATGCCTTTTAACATTGGCAATTTGATTTCAACATAAGTTTCTGGAGGAGACTCATGGCTTGGTCCTGATGCTGGGCCTCAGTATGGTAGGACCCATACCAATGATGGAGAAACACACAAAATTGCCTGTCTATAGAAGGTGAGGCTATAGTTGTGGGGAAGAGGGCATGTGAATTGCAGAGACTGAAATCAGAGTCTAGTGAGGCAAGAACTCAAAGGGCTAGAGGTCTGATAGAAGAGGTGCAGAGAGGTCACCATGAACCTCTGTAAAGGACTTTTCAACTCAGACTGTTGGGGGCTAACAATTCCCAAAGCTCACAGAGAGCTGGGATCACTTGCAGCTACCCCAAGAGATAAGCTACAGGCATGAGGCAATCGGTAGTCACTAGAAGACAAAGGCATCACAATGGAGTTAAATTACCTGGACAGTTGTGGCTCTTTTGGAGCTCCCAGCTTCAAGACTAGGCTAAGGATCCAGCTGATCCCATGAAGCCAATGGCGGTATGGAAAAAAATGCTTTGACAGAATGTTATGCAACACAGCACTTAACAATAGAAAATCTAAAATGTCTGGTGTCCAAAAGATATTGACAAAGGGTAAAAACAGGCAACTTGAACATAGCAGAAGAGCAACCTTTGTAAAAGACACACAGATGTTGGAGAAGGGAAGGAGGAGGTGAAGATGGTTAGTTACTATTGCAGATATGTTACCCATGTGCAAGAAAGTAGCAGAAAAGGTAAGTTTGAGGAGAGACATAGGTGTTGAGAAACCTTAAATGGAACAAATAGAGAATCAAAATATGGGATCTTCTCTAAGCATACACTGTGGGGATAGATAATAGATAACTGATTAGACACAAAAGGAAAGAGATCGGTGGCCATGAGTAACAGCGGTGGGGACTGTCTATAACTGTGCTCATGGAGGGGGAACGGTCATGACTCCTGGTAACAGTGTCAAGAGGAGACCTGACATAGGAGAGAGGAATCATCCCAGTCAGGCAAGGCAGTCACAGGAAAGGAAAGGCTGAGAACTTCTAGCAGTTCAGAGGTGGCTAAAGGAGAAGGAGTCAGAGGGGAGACACTATGACCCTCACATCATCCTATGCCAATAGGGAGACAACACACAAAATGGATTTTGTACAATGCTGGCAAAGCATGTTTATGCACTTGGGTGGTAGGCTTTGTGGTGCCGCCTTTTTGGATGTGGAAGGGGAGACATGAGACTAAACCCATTCTGTTTTAGCACCATCAGCAGGGAATGAAATAGTAAAACGCCTACAAAAGTATACAGATCTTCTTGTACATAGTAGGACTAGGGAGACAGACACACAAAGAACTACAAGTCCAGTAATAAGCCATGTAGCACAGTGTTGAGAGCCCACAGGGACGTCAAATGGCTAAGAGCAAAGATCACGCTGAAGTGAGAATCTGGAGATACAAATGGCCAGTAAAGAGCTTTGGCACTCAGTACAATGGAAATGGAGGGGACTCTCCAAGCCTCACGGGGTCTCCACACATGCGCTATTGGGCTCACTTTGCCTAAAACCTTCCCCAGAGTGTCAGCTGGTTCTCCCATTGCAGCTGTGGGCACACCAGGCAAAACAGAAGGCAGAGAGAGGAAGCAGGAGGCAGGTGCGGTGGCTCACGCTTGCAAAAAGAGCTCTCAGGAGGCAGAGGAAGGTAAGACCACTGCATGTTCACTGACCGTCAGTGTTTAAGGCCCTGCTTTGAAGAAAAGCAGGAAATAAGAAGAGGTGTGGGGAAGGAGAGGAGGAAAAGAGAGAGGAAGAGATGAAGGATGGAGAAAGGGAGAGGGGTTGAATAAAGGAGTAAAGAAAGAAAGGGGAAAAAGTGAAAAGGAGGAGGGGGAGAACACAGGGGCACCAAAACACCAGGGCAAGCTGCATTGGTAACAGGTGCCCAAATGCCTAGACGCAAATGGAGGGATACTATGACACACTTGTATGTGCCAATTGAATCTTCTGTGGGAAAGTGCTCACAGGACCACTATGGATTGTTTTATGCCTTATGAATCTGCCAGGCATTTTAGAAAAAAGATGTCACCAATGGTTTTGTTAATTATAAAGACACTTCCAAAAGACTTTTGGAGAAAGTTTTGTGTTGTAAATGATTTAAGCCTTTATATGATTCTGTGGAAACAGCATTGGCAGAGTTAGGTATTAAGATAAAAGCATGGTCCTTGATGGTTTTGAACATCTTCTGGATTTTGCTATAACTCACTTCCTGTACCTATCTTTCTTATAGGTCTCTGGTTGAAATTATAATCTCTAAGATTAAGAACTGCCTTTGTTGTTGTTGTTTTGTGTTGTTTTGTTTTTCAAGCCAGGGCTTCTCTGTGTAACAATCCTAGCTGTCCTGGAACTCACTTTGTAGACCAGGCTGGCCTCGAACTCATAGAGCTCAGCCTGTCTCTGCTTCCAGAGTGATGGAATTAAAGGTATGTGCCACCACCATCCACCACCTTTTCTCTTTAACCTTATGCTTTTTTGTGATGATTTTAGAGGGGAATTGAGAAACACATTATGACAGGTGATCACTTGCACACATACAAATCTTTCAACACCTACCATGTTCAGAGTCATTTTTACAGCATCTGTCTTGGCAATAAAAATTGTGCTTGGCTGCAGGGGTATGCAGTATGGTTTCAGAGAAGGAAAACAAGCATGGCAACTAGAAAACAAAGCTGAACGTGTGAGCTATGAGTGTGTGTGTTTCAGCAGAGAGAAGCAGCCTGTCTTTCCAGCTTCCTTTCAAAGAAGAATTGTGGTATTTTGGTCAGCTTCCTTGTTTTCTTTTACAAGCACGCAATGCCACAGGAGGAACAAGACAACTGTCATATCTATGAGAGCTGCCAAACAACCTCAAACCAGTCCAAAAGGAGCTTTCTCACCAGCTTGACAAAAGAAAGCAATTTAGTCTAGCACAGGCAGATGGACTGTGTAAGAAACATTGACTATTATAAAAACCATGTTTCACCAAACAAAAGCCTATATGAAATAATTATTCTGATTTGATTATTTATTTATTTTGCAATGGGGTTTCATTTAGCCTAATCTGGTCTCAGACACACTATGGGGCTGAGGTAGAATGTGAACTCTTAATCCCCTTGTGCTCACCTCCCAACTGCTGAGATTTACAGGCATATTTTTAAAGCTATATTATCGAAATACTATAAAAATATCTATGACATTGTGACTGCTGAGAATTGAGTGCCATTAACATTGCTGTAAACTTTGACTCTTAAGCAACTTACAAAATGATTCACATATGACATATCTTAATAGTGTTCCGAGAGGTTTAAAAAAAAATCTGTAGCACCCAAATCTAAAACTTTGAAACTCCATACCTAAACCTTCAACATCAAATGACTTCTTATACTTGATTTTAATGGGTTTCTGTAAACCAGTCGTGATTGTCATGGTGAAATGTGTCACTGTAGCAGTTATAAGAGGTAGCAATCTTCAAGAGAAGCTTAAGTCATGTTGCACTGCCCTCATCAGAGGCTGTCAGTTATTACAGGGTGTAGGGGGGGTCAGTTATACAAACAGGGCTTGGGCCTTCTCTACCTGCCAGTGACAAGCAAGAAGGTGCCTGTCAGCCATTGCCATTCTGTCTTATATTCCCCAGCCTCCAGAACCTTGAGGCAAATAGACTTCTGTTGACGATCATTTTTCCAGACAAGGGTATTCTGTTCCAACAGCAGAAAGCCAACAAAGACATTAAGTGAGACATACTTGAAAGGTTTCCAGGACCAGGCATGATTTTCTTCCTGGTAAGGAGGTCTTAAGTCCAAATAGACACCTGCTGGTTAGTGTCAAGATATGAATGCCAGTATCACACCATTAGGGATATCTTGCCATGCTGGTTGTTGTTACAGTTCAGTGTAGCTACAGCTGGACAGGGCTATCGATTTCTTCCTTCCTTTAGCAGTTTACATAGTACTATGAATGCGAGGCCACAGAAAGAAGGTTTCAGGTTAGATCCAGCTCATCTCTTCTGAGTTCTACATCCAAACTGTGTGGTGTCTTCAGCAACAGGGACCTTCAACCTCTAAGGGCAACCAAGGGCAGCAGCAATAGCCTGTATCGTTCAGTGAGTCACCTGGATCATGATCAACAACTCAAATGGACATTTTCTATACCTTGTACTGGGGATTTTCTTCCATAACTCTCTACTTCTTGTGGGGAGCCCAGGTGCACAGTCAGTCCAAGTGGCATAATTCCACCTAAGATACACACACACACACACACACACACACACACACACACACACTCTTAAATGCATTATAACGTTTTAAGTATATATAAAATACAAAGATTCCTTGAGGCTTTATCAATCACTCACAGTACTAGAACCCTAGCCCACAAGTGAGGTCACTGATCTTAGAAGAGAAGCTGCTGCTATCACTTTACTGACTAGCATATTTTCTAACTACACTCTAGAGCTTATCTTTGTACTTACAGGTTAGTGTAGCTCTTACCTCTCATCAAAGAAGCTTCTCTCTACAGCAAAGGGAGTCTCTCTCTCTCTCTCTCTCTCTCTCTCTCTCTCTCTCTCTCTGTATCTCTCTCTCTCTCTGTCTCTGTCTCTCTCTTAAACACACACACACACACACCCACACCCACAAGAGGTTATAATGAAGAGTTCAGCAGGTCATGTGGAGCCCAACCCTGAAACCCTGATAGTATACCTACAATGCAACTCCTGTACCGAAGACTCAGAGAACACTGTGGTAGATGGTGTGAAAAGATTGCAGGAACCAGAAAACCAGGAAGTCTGCCATGAGATTATATCTCCTAAAAATATTAGGAAAGTTACATGCATGATACCTCAACAAGATGGCTGCTAAAACAAGAATTGAATGATAAATATCCATAGGCGTGCTTACACAGAAGGGAAATTTCAGAGGGTCCCAACCCTAGACAAACATGCTATAGGCACCTAATTACTGCTAAGAAAAGGAGAATTAGCATCTCCCAGGGATGAGACTCCTAACTGGTTGTCCAAATAGAAAGTCATCAGCCCAGAAATAATATACACACAAGTAAAAAAATGGATTTTGGGGGGGGAGTGTTTACATATTTATGACTATATGTTCATATATATGGAAAAATAATAGTCAATTTGAGAGGGAGTGAGGGGTAGATGGAAGGAGTTAAAGGGGGACTTGAGGGAGGATGGAGGGAGAACAGAAAAATGAAAAGGTAATGCAACTATATTTTAATTACAATGAATTAAACACACACACAGAAGACTTCAACACAGTCAGAATGAGTGCTCTCCAAGCAGCAGACCTGTCCAACCTTGTGTACTCACTTGTCTTGCCATTCAACTACTGTCCAAGTGGACCAAATTGACTTCAGTACTTTATTTTGTATTTTAAAATTGCAATAAATTAAATAAGTAAAGTTTGATTTAGATACAATTTGTATAAACTGCCATTGGCAACTGTGGTAGTTTGAATGTAATTGGCTCCCATAAACTAATAGGGAGTGGTACTACTCCAAGATGTGGCTTTGTTGGCGTGGGTATAGTCTTGTTGGAGGAAGAGTATTACTGTGGGGGTGGGCTCTGAGGTTTCCTCGGCTCAGGATGCCACCCAGTGAGCCAGTTGACTTCCTGTTGCCTGCAAGATGTAGGAGTTTCAGCTACTTCTCCAGCACCAAATCTGCCTGCAGGCCACCATGCTCCCCACCATGATGTTAATAGACTGAACCTCTGAAACTCTAAGCAAGCTATCCCAATTAAATGTTTTCTTTATAAGAGTTGCCGTGGTTATGGTGTCTCTTCACAGCAATAGAAATCCTAACTAAGACAACAACCAATATTAGCAACGGAAAAACTTAAAAAGCACTGGATCAACTGAAAATATATGGTCTTGTTGTTTAGAACATTTTGAATAAATAGCACACACTGAAGGGAAGCAGGGCTGCAAGAGGACAGACTCACACAAAGGCCTGTCACTCCCACTTCAGCTACAAGCTTGCCCTAGTCATGATGACAGTCACACTGTCCAGGAGCAATGGTGTGTTATTTGGTCTGAAAATAGCCAGACACTTGCCACACACAAAGAATGTATGGGATCAAAACTGACCTCTCAGTTTGAGTCTTCTGATTGAGTTACGCAGTCTGTTTGACTGTGAGTTCATGTATAACCACACAGGCCACTACATATATTGCCAAGGTATTGTAGGAACTTTACAGCTCACAAGGCTCATTTATATAACTGCAATAAATTGGAAAATCACCAGAGTGAGAGAAAAGGAGAGAGGCTGAGTATGAAATGGAAGGTGGAGCACTAAGGAGGGATCTCATAGTAGCTAGAACCAAATGTCCAGATAAAGGCTTCAGAGCACAATACTGACCCAGTTTCTCTCTCTGTGTGTGTATGTGTGTGTGTGTGTGTGTGTGTGTGTGTGTGTGTGTGTGTGTGAGAGAGAGAGAGAGAGAGAGAGAGAGAGAGAGAGAGAGAGAGAGAGAGAGAGAGAGCGCTGCTGCTGCTGGTTAAGATCTGAACCCTGCAATCAGACTTTTTAGATGTACATTGGATCTCTGCATATATTAGAGGCTTGGCCTCGTTCAGTGAGTTAAGCTCATTGTCCTTTTGTTTTGTCAACTGAAAAATGGGGATATAGCTGCTTTCCATGATAGGCCTGCTTTAGAGATAAGTCACACAACACTCATAAAGACCTTGAGCTAAGGGAAAATACAGGAACACTACTTTCAACTGTTTGGCCACTTGAAACCCTCACTTGCCCCACTTATAGAGCAAGCTAATAACAGTGACCTGAACAGGTCTATACAAACCTTATATGAGCTAGTATTTGTATCACATTGCTTACAGGTAGAAACACAGCAAGCTATCCATAGACATTAAGTCACAAATTAGTGTTTCTGTGGGAAGAGCCTGACTCTAATAAGCACTGACAATGTGCTTGAAAGCATCCTCCACATCTTTTATCATGAACTCATTTCATCATAACAACAGTCTGTAATGCAGATTTTTGTAATTATCTTTATTATAGAGAGTAGAGGTGGGCATAGGGAAATAATCCTGATTCATACTCCTAGTCTGAGAAAAGCTATGGGAAATACATATAAAAAATTAATTATGAAAAAGGGCAATAAACCTACCTAATTTAACCAACCAATACTTAGGATTTTGTTCTCAGTTAATCCCCAATTTTGTGAGTGAATTGATCAAGATAATTTGCTACTTTGGCAGTTAGCACATTGCATGTAATTCTAGGAGATTATCTTTATTAATTATACACACCAGAGATACCAAGCACACTGGCAGACAGCTACTTGTCTCATCAGCCTGCACTTCCCCCTTCTTCACCATTATGTGGTAAAATATTCAAGGTGGTGGAATGCCTACTCAAAACTGTATTTTCCCACCTTCTTTGTAGCAAGCAATCATTATTTCATTTCTGGCTGATGAAATACAAGCAGGTGGTTAGTTTTGATATCTATTACATGTCTTGAATATTATCACTGAGCAGACACTGTTTGCTTCCATTAAATACTTTGGATCATGAGGTGACCTTGAGCTAATGGCTTCATGTCTACTATGGGCTGTGGGATGGGAAGTAGGAGATACCTGGCCCCCTTATTCAGCTGCATATCAGCTTTGAGTGACCTGCTACCAGACCACTACAGAAAAAAAAAACAGTGCCTTGTGGTATATAAGTCAATGTAATTTTTGGTTTCCATTCCTAACAAAATAAAGAATTTCATGCTGATATGAGTAATAGTATGAACTAGACATCAAGGGCAAACAGGATGCATTTGAATAAAATAAGAATACAAGTAATTAGATATAAAAAAATATTGTACGTATTATTTGCCACCTCAAGAGCTGAAGCTTAAACAGATGAGATGTCATCCAACCCATGAAGGGAGGAATGAGTACTTCTCTATCAAACTGGTATTGCTATCATGGTCAAAATTTAGTACAGATTGAATGGAATATTGATTAAAACATATTAACTCTGCCTGGCTTGCTTAGAGATTTCTACATATTCTTCTCTTTTCAATTTACTTAAAAGTGCTTTATAGCTCTGAAGGGAATGGAAGGCCATGGTAATGAAGCCTGCTCATTGGCCTTTCCTCTAAATGAAGGCCTTGACCTTTCTGCCATCTTTACTTTTGTTGGGGTTAACAAAGCATGCTGCCAAAGAACCTCAAAGGCAACCTTTAGAAAAGCATAGATCCCCAATAAATTAATATTCTCTCATCATGCTAAAAACAGCATAAAATATGCAAGATTGATTTTAATATGCATGATTATACATCTTTCAAAAGGTTGGTGAGCGATCAAATGTAATAAGATAACAAGAAAGCACTTTGTAAGGATGTTCAAAGTACTTTGCAGTGGTAATGGATTCTTATAACCTCCTTCGAAGAAAGAAAGGGAGAATTTATTTACCAAGACTTGACAGACTGGAGCAAGTGTCCAAAGAGTCTCAGAAGGTCATCTGGTCTACCTTTGAGATATCTCAGAGCACTGGCCACACTACGTCTGAAAGAAGGTCACATAGGTGACAGACACTCACTCTAAGGTGAACTGGGTGTGGCAGCTCTGCTGCTACAAAACATGCACAGTGGTCCACAGAGTCGGTTTCTTGCATTCTCAGTAGCTCTGTCCAACTACTAAGAGCTACATGGATGTTATGTCTTAGAGGAAGTTGAAAGCAAAGGCCTTACTGGTGCTGTCAACCTCCACTGTAATATACTACACAGTGAAACTTCCCTGTCACCTCAGCCTCCAGTCAGAGCACACTGCCAGCCACCATCTACCTGGGCACACACTGGAATAGTTCTTACATATGTCACCATCTCACTCTCCAGAAGTGTGATAACAGAAGACACTATGCATCAGTTACTTTTCTGAGCTCCGACCAGTCTGCTTGGCTCATTGACCCTCCACAAGAAAACACAGCAAGATTTTTCAGATGAGGAAACTGAGGCAAGGTTAAGGAAACACACTTATTAAGGACTAGAACCAGGTAAGTCTGGACTTATCTAAGACTCAAGCCTGTAATACTACATAAGACATCATTGGGAGGAAACCTTAGTTGCCTTTGAGTTTCCTTCAATCTGTGATAACAACTGTCACTGCTACACCTTCCCCCAGATAATGGCTGGAATATATATCCATCTTTATATGTAAATGAATCCCTTTCTCAGATTATTTCCCAACAGTTTTATACATGTTGTGAATAATTTTAATTTATATAGTTAATATAATTTATATAAGTTAATAAAACTTGGTTGGTGAGTGTTTGTCTAATGATTGATTACCTCACTGTGGTCTACACACCCATCTACCCCACTATGCTGATTCTTTGGCCAGAACCAATCAACTCCTTAGCTCCATCCAGATGTCGGCTTAACGTGATCCCTTCCAATTGGCGTTCACTGTGTTCCCCTCTGCCATCCACTGTTATTCTCTTACCTTTGAATCCCACTTTCTCATGCCACTCATCTCAACTTCTGAATACTGTAGTAGTCTATTTTCATGTCTCCTTCCATCATACCCTCTTAAATTCAGGGGTGACAGGGACAATACTAATATTTTCACTTTGCTTATCAGTGCCCCAAACACTGCTAAGCATATCAGCTAATCACAATGGTTGGTAAGTAAATAAATACTATTGTGGCTTCTTACAAGAAGCAATACCAAACGCAGGACATTTGCATTGTCAGGATGTGACCATGCCAATGCTCTCCTCAGATCCACCTGTGTGTGTATGGCTGCCCCTAGAGTAACCTCAGCTACGTACCCACACTGCAGCTCACTTCAACTCTAGTCTTAAAATCTGCTCTTCTTTTCTTCAGTGAATAGCACTGCACCATCACGTAACACAGACACTCAAACTAGACAATGTAACCATCCTCCACTATTCCTTTACAACCCTTGCAGTCCATCAGTTACCACATATTGCTGATCCACGCCCCCTACCACCACACTATATGCACTTGTCTGGCCTTCTGTCTCTTCAAGTTTCTTCCTCTAACTTGTCCTCTCCATGATGAATTATTCCTGTCCTTTAAATCTCACACTGACAGCATCTCAGAGGTCCATGCTGTGTTGAGAAATATTTCTGCCCACTATTTATTTCATTTTATGCTTATTTATAGAGATAATTCTGCCTCACTCTTCAGGATTCATTGCCACACTGGCTTTTGTTTTTAAATCTCTAGCCATAGTGATCCTAGCTGTATCAATTACATTCATGTATCTTTCCACACATGATGACTTTCCTAGTTGTCAGCCTTTTCTCCTGAGTTCCAGGATCTTTCAACCCACACATACTCAAGGCAATTCAAAGACATCACAAAATGTGTCATCCAGCAGTGATAGTCTTTGGAATATTATAAATGCAAGTGTAGAAGGTGAGACAGGATGGAATGGCGGGCTTCTAGCATGTAGATCAGTGAATCAACACTTTCTTTAAATACCTTTGCTTAAATAATTGTGTTGATTCTATGAATGTGTAAATATGAGTGAAACAGAGTTCTCTCTTTTAGGCAATTAGGGAAATAACAATGTCATATAAGCTTTCAAATAAGATGAAATTACATGAAGTGAAAGAGAACAGTAAGGCAAAGCACCATGAGAATACAGAAGTTAGGCTTATATTTCCTGGGAAAATCCATGTATAAAGTCCATCACAACACACACACACACACACACACACACACACACACACACACACACACACCAGCACAGCCTGTTTTCTCCACTGTGCTCTTTCTTCACTCATGACTTCTTCATTCATGTTACAATGTACATTGCTTTGGCTCTTCCCATGTGTGCACAATGAATCTTCTCTGACTAATGATGCTACTAATGGTATATGCTTCTTCAAGTAATCAATTGTTAAATTTTTGTTACTACTTTACATAAGGTGCAAGTCATCTATTCCAACACAGTTTTAGGAATGTTGACAAACAAATACCACAGTATTGCCACAATCTAAATGGGGATTGAAATGATTCTATCACCTGCAGTTCACTGCAGTCAACTTCCACCCTACCTCTAGCCTCTGAAACCCACTGATCTGCTTGAAGCCCATGCAGTTTTACTTCCAGGATGCACCATGGATATTCCTATTGGATGGTGGAAGGACATTGCATTTTTCTCCTTTGGATTATTATGGATAAATCTGTTTAATGGGTTATGGTATAGGATGTTATATGAATAGCAATTTCACTTAAGTGAGCATCTAAGAATGGAAATGCAGAGTACATCTTGGCAGTGTGTGTGTGTGTGTGTGTGTGTGTGTGTGTGTGTGTACCATGAAAGGTTCCCATCAGCAATTGGGGTGGCCCATGTACTTGATATTGGTTTCTATTTTCTTTAGCTGCCTTTCTCTCAGGTGTGTGGTGATACCATAGTGTCTTTTTTTAATCTTTTAATCTTTACTGCCTTACTCAATAATGATGTTTAATGTTTTTAATGTGTTTATTTGAAATATCTGTCATTGATGAAGCATGCATTGAGTCTTTAGACCATTTTAAATTGTTTATTTTTCTTCTGTTTTTGTCTCTACAGAGATCATTGTACACTCTAACTCTTCACTGGATGTGTGATGTGTGAACACTTTCCCTGGTCTCCAGCTTTGTCTTTTCTTATTCTTAGAATCTAAAGAGTACAAATTATTATTTAGATGGAGTATAGTTTATCTGCCTTTTAAAAAATAAATGGATTGGAGCCAGTAAGATAGCTCAGGGGAAAAGTGCTGGCACTCAAGCCTGATGACCTGAGAGTTTAATCATTGCATACCACAATGGAAGGAAAGAATTAACTCCAGACCTCCATATGAGTTCGAGAGACACGTGCCCCCCCCACACACAAACACACACACAGAGTGAGAGAGAGAGAGAGAGAGAGAGAGAGAGAGAGAGAGAGAGAGAGAGAGAACAGTGCTTGTACACAATAAGTAATGCATTCTATTACAATTGTATTGATTGTTTTGGTAACACAGTTTGAGGCCACAAAAGCATCCATCCATGCTTTACTAGTCCAGAGTTCCAGGTTTCAGTCAATCAGTCCCTTCTCATAGATAGATTTGCAGATGACACAAGATCTGAATCAAAGTTCCTTTTCCTGCCCATGGATATCCAATTGTCCTGGTATCTTCTGAAGATATCTGCATACATGTGTTCATAGGGGCATTATTCATAACAAAATATGGAAATGATCCATGTTCACAAGATGAATGGAGAAAATATGCTATGGGTAAACACACAGACAAATGAATATTATGCCACCCTAAAATAGAAGGAAATCTCACTAATCAGAAATATATGGGTGAACTTAGATGGCATCACATAGAAGGGCAAATACTACAGGATCCCACTTCTATGAGGATCCAAGGCTCCAGATTCACAGAAGCAGAGAGCGTGATTGATGGTGGTGCCTCAGGGCTGGGGGAGGAGACAAGGAGACATGCTTTCTGGCTAGTACAATGTTTCAGGCTTGAGATGTTCTTGATATGTGCTGATCAACACAGTAGCAATAACAACACAGTGCTTTAAGATATTTAAGGAGAATAGACTTGTGTGAAATGCTTTTTATCCACAAAACAATAACAATTCTTAAACACACAAAGAACACAGCAAATTTGGGAGATGATGAATATGTCTAGGGCTTTGCTGGTGAAAAGAGGAAATGTGTACATCTGCTGGAATATCAAATGCATCCACCAAGTCTAACTGCATTCAGTAGACCAATTTTACACTATAAAATCACAATAATGAGTGCATTTTAATTTGCAGTATACTATTAGCCTCTAAAAAATTCTCTTTAAAGGATAGTGTATATTGAGATTCAAGATGGTGGCAGCCGCCAGCACCCACGGGGCCACAGGGTACTCTGAGATACCAGAGAAACCCATGGAGGCTTCTCAGGGAGGCTGCTGCAAAGGCTGAGCCTATAGAGCACACAACATCTCCAGAACAAATAAAAAGATGCAAGTCTTATGAGAAGATGCTTTTGGAACTGGAAAAAGAAAGAAAGGAAGGAAGGAAGGAAGGAAGGAAGGAAGGAAGGAAGGAAGGAAGGAAGGAAGGAAGGAAGAAAGGTGGCAAAACGGAGAGAAGCAGAACTAGAGACCACCAGCAGCAGTGACAGGTATGGTAGTGCACCTACAGAGGACAAAGGAGTGTGTCTTTGGTGAGTAGGGTTGGAACTTGGGCTCCTGGGAGGCTTAGGACACCATCAGGCCTACCTGACTCCATTGCTGCCATTTGACTTGAAGGAAGCTGCTGCTGCTCACCCTGATGGGAGGAGGAGAGCATGGGGAGAGGGATGTGCAGTACTGCCTGAGGCCTGCAGCCGTGACAGTCTTGCCTGGGGTGGGGAGAAATAGTGGCACCAAGGGCAGGATGGTGTACAGCAGCCTGGAGCTCTTGCAGGCCCTGCCCTGGACACACTGCCCAACCACAAGATCATATTGACTCTGAGCAACAAGATATCCAAGATCAAGAATGGTTAAATGGATGATATCTCCTTGAAAGACTTCTATGGTCCCTGCTGCCACTGGAGGCTATGTTGGTGTCCATGGTCCATGGTCTGTGCTGTTACCAGAGGCTGTGTTGATGTCTGTGATCTGTGATGCCCACAGCAGGCTATGTTGATGACCATGACATATATTACTACTGGAGGCCATGTTGACCTCCATGATTCATACTGCTGCTGGCTGCTATGGGCAAGGGAAATTGTTTTGTGGTGTTTTTGATGACTGCAGGCTCATAACTGAGAATGAGAAGCATTGAAGGCTTCTAAGATACCCCCCCTCATCCCCCCACAAATGAAACAGTCCACACAGGAAGCTATTGAAGACACTCCTTAAAAACTGTGATAAAGATGCTGAAGTATAACTCTTCACAGTTGATGGCTTCTGGAAAGAGGGTAGGGAAGAACTCAGTTTTCTTTAAGAGGCTGGCTAATGGAAGTTGGACCATGCTATAATGAGTATATGGTTTTTGTTTTTGAGGGGGGGGGGTACAAGGGTGGGAGGATGGATCTGTGAGGAATGGGATTAGAGTATAATTAATAAAAATATTATGTTGGAGAAAAAGATACATGTGTATGTTCCCACATATTACAAAAAGGTAGAAACTGTAAATACACAAAAAATAGAAAACAAAAATTATTATATGCAATTGTAATTATTTTGCTGCATGGGTTTCTAGCATTTTTCTTAAGACAAAAATAGATGAATAGATATCCTGACAAAATGGTTCACATTGGGTAACACTAGGTGGTAGTATCTAGAAATGCTCCCAGGCAGTCTAATATTGCAGGTGTAGACCAATCCCATTGCATTGCTGGTTCAAGATGTTAATGAAGTGAGTAAAATTACTCAAGATCACACATATTTAGAAGATCAGTAAAAGCCCAGTGGGTGGCCCATCCATTAACCCAGTCACTGACTAGAATGCCAGCCACCACCTCTACCTGTGAAAATTGCTTCACTTGTCAAATTCTTCACATTTTCCAGGTCCCTAGATATCTGCAACCTCATCTTTGTTTCATTTGGCTCTCTATTTAAAGTGTCCTAACTGCCCTTCAGGCTGGACACAACCAAGTAGAGTTGTAAGATCCAACTGAGAAAAATCATATTTGACTATCAAATATACAACAGAAATATTTTACTCTGACCTACAAACTGCCTGAAAATGCTTAGACTAAAAACTTGGTTGGTGATGAGAAATACAAAGTAACTGTTCACTCTATAGTATGGCTTGCTTCATCTGCCCACCTTGCTCCCAGTTCTGTTTTCTATGACAATTAATTAATATATGAAAGAATGAGCACAAGGCAGGATGCAGGGTAAAGAACAGGAGAAACCACCACAGAGAACAGTGAGTACTAGAAAGACAGATGGGATCTAATCTATTCAAGTGAGGAACAGCACTGGCAAAAGCAAACCAATATAGTTGATGATAGGTTTTTGCTTGTATTGCTAATTACTGGCCAGAATCTATTTTTATATAGATAACTCTGAGTACATTGAGTGTTGGGGTGTATGTCTATTCTTGTTCCCTCACTTTGTCAGAGCCTATTCTTTATTAAGTGAACAACAGCATGGTTGTTTAAATATACATGTCCCACTTGACCATCGGCGTCTCAGCAGCAGCATGCAAGCCAGTTAGAAGCTCTTTCTGCTCTCCATGACAGCAGTATTAGCCTGAGGACCACAGGGCTAAGGTGAATCATTACACAGAAAATCAGAGTTTGACTTTGACCTCTGGCTTGGCCACATTTCTAATATTTGTGGCACTTGGTTTTGCACATGAATATGCCCACTGGGCAGTGAACACTAAGAAGTCCTAGGAGGGAGCCACTTTTAGGCACCTTTCCAGTATGACTTAGCGCTACAACTGAGAGAATTGTGGAGATAGACCTAAGGGATCAGCACATTGAACAATGGGAACAGAGCACCAACTTATTATCTTCTGGCCTCAGAACTTCATCAGGCATTCTGCACATAACTCCCTTTGGCCATTTGCTTTAATCACCAATTATAAGATGGACCAGGTGAAATTTCTGATGAGGAAAAGTCTCATGAGACTTCCCCCAGCAAAAGTGTTTATTTCAGTGTAATTTATTAAGGAATTTGCATTTCTCTGATGACAGCAACTAACAAGGTTCCACTCACCTATCCTGTGTGGGCAGACAAGCAGCCTCATTTCTTTCCCAGCCTTGATGCATGCTGCTGTAAGAACACAGCAGCCTAATAATGACATGAGTGTTAGCAGTTACTACCAGCAGCATTCAAAAGGACACTACTCCATTCAGAGTACATATCCAATTAGGATTTGCACACATGGTAATTTGGTAGTCTAGGAAAGTATGTATTTCTCTAATCAATGATCACCTCATTATAATTGTGCTCTACCTGCTATATGTAAGACTCAAAGTTGGACCTGTGTGCTTGGGGACATGAATAGGAAGGCTGATTCTGTATGATTCTGCATACAGCACACATACAGTCAGTCTTGCAATGGCTACACATTGAAGACGATGGAATGCAGAGATCAACAATCTTGGCCATACTGACACTGAGCAATTTATTATTTGAATGCACAGGTCAACAGTGTTGTTCATGATGACACTGAAGAATTTATTATTCGACTCCAAACCTTTCTATCTATGGACCTGATGTGTGATGTGAGTGAGCTCCTGCCACATGAAGCAGAAAGCAGCCTCACTGATAGAAACCCATCATTTATATTTCTCTTACTTTGGTGGGAAGTAATATCTAGTTTCTTGTCAGTTGTGTTGTATAGTTTATGATATGAAAACTTCCCTTCTTTTTGAATGTCTTGAAGAAAAATTGAAAATGAGCATTTAGTTGATATTCTCTTTATATTTTCTAAAAAGATTTACAATCACACCACTTCTGTGTTGCCTGACATTTTTTAGTTGACTTTGACTTTATATTTTCATTCTTTCCTTAAGGTAACAAACACAGGAAATCACATAATACCTCAGCGTGGAGGAGGAAGGGGCACAGAGACATGCCTTGTATAAGTACCATCTTAGAATGGATTCTTGGCATAACTAGCTCCATTTGTTATCCCAGATAACCAACTCAATACAACTACATGGCTTCTTACAGACTTACTCTTACTTCATTAAACCAAGAACCTATTTTCCATGTCAAGTTGTAATTAGCAAGTGGGGTAGAGGGAAGGGCATTTCTAACCCTGATTTTAAAGTCATGCATTTAAGGACTTAGTGATAACCAATAACCATGTATAATCATCTCCCATCTGCTCATAATAGCCTACCATTTAGGGAGGCACTGTCTGGTTACATTATCTACGAAATCAGAATGACTGCAATGTATTTGCCCACAGAAAGAATGTACTGATGGTGAAATGAAGAAATAGTAGTTAGCACTATAAAACAGAATCTCAATGTGGCAAGTTTGAGTGATGTATCTCAGGTACCACCCACATAATGTCATGTCACAGGCAGAGACATTGAATGTCATAGTTTCACCAATCCCACCTCTTATTTTGATCTTGTTCGTCATCCAAAAAAGTGTCTGTTGGGTAATAACCTTACTGAAAACAATTCATGTGCAAGTAAGGAATGTGAGGAGCAGTGCCCTGTGGCGAACTGAGTCCATGTTCTACTTTGACTAACCAGCATTTGCTTTTTAAACAGAGGCATCTAATAAGTTGGTCCCCAGTGACTTTGATCATTAAGACTGATGATTTCTGAATTCATTAACATTTGCATTTCCAAGACAATGAGCTCGAAAAGAAAGGCTCTATAACTTGGGAAACATTTTCACATATTTTTATCTAGTTGGGACCTGCCATTTTCAGTAGGCACTGCCTTCCTTAACCAGAGTTCCTCATTTGAACCACAGATCACAGAGGGCTTTTAATGAGTTTGTTTCCTTTCAGTTCAGCAGAGAAGTGGCATAGTTATCACCCCTCTAGCACACTGGAGAGAATGTACTTCATTAGTGGCCGTCCTAGTGATCAAGGTAAAGTATTTTCTCACAGAACATCTGGTTCCCTATTTCTACACTGACACATAGTGTTTAAAGCAATACTCAGATGAGCATGGAGACATGGCCATGAGTGGCTGGTACATACTGAATGTACCTATTCAAAGAGGATCAAGAACAGGAGTGTATAAACTTGGCAGTCTATAAACCATGGTGATAATTTCATTTGCAACAGCTGTCTGTGAATATAATATAGAAAGAATCATTTGACTCTGATGCCTTTTCTTCCCTGACACAGCAGTACCAATTTTAGCTGGATACATAAAGGTCTACTTAAAGATCAGAGCTTTCTTCTGCCTTGAAGCTAGTTGTGGCCATCCTTGCTGGTTATTTGTATCATGTCTACAAGAAAATATCTGATAAACAGAGGATGGAAGATGCCTCAGTGGTTTAGAACACCTGCTATTCTTGTAGAAGACCCAAGTTTGGTTCCTGCCACACATATGATGTTTACAGCCATCTAAACTCCATTTTCAGAGGCTCTGGTGCCCTCCTCTGACCTCTGTGCACATCAGGCATGCAAATAGTGCATATACATACTTATAGGCAAAACATTCATACATCTAAAATAAATATATAAACATATAGAATTTTTAAAATTAAAAAGAAAATACCCGACAAAAAGTGGTAGGGGTTCATCTTGGCTTACAGCTCCAGGGGATACTATCTAGAATGAGATGGAAGTAAAACAAACAAACAAAAACCATTAGAATTCAGAGGCTACTGGTCATGTAGTTTCCATACTCAGAAAGGAGACAACAGATGCTGATCATTTTCTCCTTTTTATTCCGTTATACAGTTTGTTGGTTAGAGTGAGTCTTCCTATCTTGCCAATACCCTACCATGGAAAGGCCTCCTAGGCATGCCCAGAGATTTGTCTCTAAGGCAGTTCTAGATCCTTACAAGTCGACATCAATATAAAACATTACATCTACAGTCACCTACAGTCTGTAAAAACAATGTCTGTAAGTATGGAGTCAGATCCAGCAAAAGAAACAAGCAGTTGCTGTGGATATCTGTATGCTGTGAATATGTTGCTCTGATTGGTTAATAAATAAAGTGCTGATTGGCCAGTAGCCAGGCAGGAAGTATAGGCGGGACAAAGAGAGAGGAGAATTCTGGGAACAGGAGGGCTGAGTCAGGAGAAGCCAGCCTGCCATCCAGGGAGCAGCATGTAATGGTACACACGTAAAGCCATAGAGAACATGGTGAGATATAGATTAACAGAAATGGGCTGAGTTTAAGTGTAAGAGCAAGTCAGTGCTAGCAAGCCTGAGCTAATGGCAGAGCAGTTTAATTAATATAAGCTTCTGAGTGATTATTTTATAAGCGGTTGCTGGGTCCATGGGGCTGGGCAGGACTGGAGAAAACTTCAGCTACAAGCAGTCTATCTTTTCCGTTTCTGGAACATGGGGCTGAGAGTGAGTCACTATCAGCCACTCACAGGAGCAACAAGGGAGGTATGCAGCTGACTAGGAAAGGAGGGCACAGGCTGACCCCTCAAGAGAACACTTCAGCTGTAAATGAGCACCCCCACTGCTACAACTGAGACCAACAAACTCCTTCCAGGGTTAAGCCAAGGACCTTGTGACACTGCTGTCTCCACAGCTTTTCCTTGTAAACTAACTGAGGGCTTGGTGGGAGCTGGGGAACACTGGGGCACTTAGCTCCCAGTGCACACACCCTGTGAGAGGATAATTCCTGTTGCAAGGTATTATTCACGGCACACTACATCCATAGGCCTTTGCACACCATTCCCCAGCATATAGCATTTGATTGACAGCACTTTCTGACATCTAGGTTCCTTCACCTAACAAGAAATCTAACAAGAACTGAGTGAACTTCCTTGTTGGTAACCTTTCCAACCCAGACAGACCTCTGTTCCCATAGTGTTGAAAGGAACTGCTTCAGCCACGACAGAAGTGCATGGGTATTTTAAAACACCTGATGAATGATGGAAGTGATGAGGGCCTATCCTCATCGGAGTAGTAACTCAAGCGTCAGCAAGTCTGTAATAAACACATGTATCCTTAGAAGATACTACCCGAATGTTCTTAATGTGCATTGAAAATATGGGCATTCGGGGGCCTTTTCTGTCTGCTGTTTTTGCTCCTGATTTATCTGCTGCCCCAGGAGTGAGAGTGTAAACTGTTTCCTGAGGGCAGAGCCTTCATCTGTTCCCAGCTCTGGAAGCTTGCGCCAGCCCCTGACAGGATTCCTTTCAGGTTAAAAGAACATCAGAGCTATGAGTCTGAAGGAGACACACTCCAGAAAACTGCAGACCGGCATGGCGTTGTGCAGGGGATCCCACACTGGGGAGGGGAAGGAATAATAATAATAATTCAGCACAGTTACACTAGGTCCTGCTTTTACAAGGGATGATTAGCACCTCAATCATTCAAATGCTACAAAGACAGACAAAACTAGTGACACCTCTGTCTGCCAGCTGTTTGCAAGGCAGACTGTTTGGGGACCAGGGGAGGAAGACATGTCTAAATGACTCAGCTTTTCATGGGTTTGCAGCATACCAGAAACTGGAAAATATTCATCTATTTTAAAGAAACTGAAGCTATGTTAAGCAAATTCTCCCCCATTGTATGTGGTGAGTGGAGTGATTGCCAAATCTCCTCTCATGGTTGCTGAATACCATAAAAATACTCAAATGTCACCTGAAAATGTGAGTAATATAATACAATCAAGTTTCTAATAAAAGTAAAGGAGAAATAGACAAGGCTCGCGATAGCTCCAGGTGAAAATCTATATGGAGCAAGAAAGAGACAGCAAGGGGGCTCCTGAAGTTGCCATAGAGGAGAAGGAAAAGAGGTTGTCCATAACGTCAGCAAGCCCCAGAGCTGCAGAAGTAGGCAGATGACCTGAAATGTGTGTTGTCTCCTCCCTGATGCACAGGAAACAGACACGGCAGTCCTGTGAGAGCTGAACCTAGGGAATTCTAACAGAACCAAAGGGCTACCCGGTTGGCTGAAAGTTTGTCTCCCAGCTTGGCTGCCATCAGATAACAGGTGCAGCATGATTCCCTTGCCCCACTCCCCAGGGCTTCTTCTTATAAAATGAAATTTCATGCTCAGTCAAACTTTAGAAGCATATGATTTAAACATATGCCAGTCTCTTTCTCCACGTCAGCAGCTTTGCATGCTCCACCCCCCCAGATTCCCCTGGAAACTGCTCTGATGGAAGCTTGGAAGGTTTGTTGCCAAGTGTTGCCTCTCTCTTCACCATAAAACCCTTGATGAGACAACAGCAAGGCCCAGAGAAAGCTGAGCAGATGATGGCTTACTGTGTGGTGTTCTAATGTCTGGGATTATTTTTAGAATTACACCAGCGTTTTCTTTTTGCAAACAGGCATTTCAAAAACATCACCATGGACTATGACCAAATGAACACAGGCTGCCAAGTCTTGCCAGCCCACTTAAGGAAAAAGAGAGCATGAGAAAATGCTACAAATACAGATACATCTTAAAATGGTATAAGATAATTTGCTTGACTTGGAAGCAAAGTTTTAGCCACATAGTGTGATAATTCAAATTTTTCTAATATGAAAAGTGTATGAGACATGACAAAAACTGCCCAAATTAGGGCTATAATTAATTTGCACTGAATATTTTACTAAAATACAAATAAAAACCGCTGGGGAATACTATTCTAATTATTATACAAAAACAGAATACTAGCACACACACACACAGACACACACACACACACACATATACACCTACGGTCTATTAAATTAAGAACATTTAAACAAGGAGAGCAACTCAGGGCCCCTAAAAGTTGAGAGTCACTTGCCATGGCACAGCTGGTATAGACAAGAGAACCAGGGAAAGGCCTGTGGAAGACAATGAAGTAAAACCATTCTTTCAAATACAAGCACCCTAGTCCCCCAGAGAGGTGATAGCTGGCTAGCTGAGCTCTGGATGTGACTGGTGAATGGTCTCACAGCCTGCCACACATTTGTCCATGACTTCTCAAGTTCTCCCTAATTCTTCACCCTGCCCATGTGTCCCTTGTAGGTTAGGTGAAGTGCCATTCTCTTGTTCCCCCAATGACCAGCCTGCATCAATCCCTCTAGATCTGCAAGCATACCACGACTTAGAGACGAACTGGCCTGTCGCTGTTTCTACAGTGTAAGCTCCATCTCCCTTAACTGAAATGACCAAAGGGCCTGTGGCTCATAGTCCCCCTATGTTCACACTGTAGGATATAATACAGTGTATGATAGCCAACCATTTTTTGAGAGGAATGAAGCCTACAGGGGATGTGAGGTGCAAACTCCCAAAGGAATAGCAGGCGAATGTGAGATGCAGAGGCCAGGTTCTCAACACCGTCAAAGACAGTGCAGCCTTAAATTATTGGCTACCACTCAGTGCAGGTGATAAAAATCTACAAATAGACAGACGGGAACCAACATTTCATAGAAGAAACCGACTAGTCTAGGAGACATCAGATTGAACCACACATGTCAGATCGTGAGAATTTTTGTTGAAACCTTCATGAGTCTGTATGGTGCACAGTGATATAAACTATTTCTCACTGGAAGAAGGTTGAGGAAGTTCAAAACATACTGAATTAAGTCACTCAAAACATATCTCACTAAATACCAGTTCTTCTAATATGACATACAGAGAAGAGATCAAGAGTCAGAAAACCAATGGGTCTAGGTACACTTTATATGCTAGATTTGCCAGAAGCTATGAGGCTACAAAAAAACACCAGCCAATGTTCAGCCCTAGAAGGTCACTGTGAGAACTCTCTAAGGTCACAGTGAGCACACACCAAGGTCACAGTGAGCACACACTATATACTCTAACAGAGTAAGTACATTATAAGCTAATCTTTGGCACATTGTAAGGATTTTTTGGCCATGACAACCTCTAGACCTGCAGGGTAAGTAGTGTACATTATATACTTTCCAATCTAAAATACAGATAAGCTGCTCTTGCTAATGAGACAACTCTCTCTCCATTTGACCTGCCCTGCACAATCCACCCCATTAATATGATATGGCTGCATAAATCTAAAGACAACATACCAAGAACACCTGTTATACAAGTTAAGAAAATGCTGTAACTGCTGCTTCACCAAACAATATAAAACTCATTTGAATTTGGTGCCTAAACCAGCTAACCTAGGCCTCTTGGGTGACTCATGTGAAGGAGATGCACTGTAACTTAGTGTCTGCACACTGAGGAAACTGTGACCTCATAAACTTTCATGCTGCATGCACTCAGGAATGAAATGAGTGAAGCAAGATGAGCAGCACCCCCTCCCAAAGTTCAAGTGTCATTGCAGAAGAGGAGACAGAAGAGTGAGCATGAAAGCAAGTATGTGACATTACACTGCTAAAAGACTCAAAATGAGATTCTGAAAACATAATATCTGAGGTAAATTTCTCCACGTTAGAAATGATAGAGGGCTAGACCAGTGGTCGTTAAGTGTTATCTGAGAAACTAACCAAAACGAAGCTCAGAGGAGCTACTGCAAGAAAAGAATTGACAGAGCCTCAGAAAACTAAGAGATAACATTTAACAGCCATATACACACATTACACACACACACACACACACACACACACACACACACAATTTGGAATCTCTGCAGGAGACAAAATAGACAGTAAACACAAATTTCAGGAAATGGAGTCAACATTTGCTTTCCAAATTTTAGGACAACTAAAAACACAGAGATGCTTAATAAACTTCAAGCATAAGAAATATGGAAATAAGTATTGAAAGGAGAGTAATAGTAAAATTGCTTAATGTCAGTAAAACAGAGAAGATATTCGCAAGAGTCAGGCATTAAAAGCACATTCTATTCACAGGAGCAAAGCCAACACACCTGAAGCTTCATATTGGCATGTAGATTTAGAGGCAATATCTTTACAATATCAAAAGAATACTTTAAACTTAGAATGATATCCTAGCCAAGACAACTTAAAAAATACAAGAGAGAGGCTTTTAGGTATATTGAACTTGAAAGATTATGCATGCTGAGAAAGTCCCTAAAGCAGAAGAGGAAATGTTGATATGGGAATCTGCACAGACACAAAGGAACTGGAAACACAGGAAATAATTAATGACTATAAGGCAAACATAAGCATTTTCAATTCTTTAAAGAACAGTCTCTTAAAGCAGATTTATCCAATATTGTGGAATATGAAGTGTGTGTAAAAATATAAAAGAAAAGGAGACCAAGAATTAAGAGAAAAGAAAGGCAAGTATAGAGACCATAAGGTTCCCAAGTGATACATGGAGGCATATATAAGGTTCCCAGGTGATACATATAGGTGTGTGGAAGGTTCCCATGTTATATGTTCCAGTGTATGTGAGATTCCCAGATTATATATGCAGGCACATGTAAGGTTAAATACAAAGTTTAAATAGAAAGACACACATAGCATAATACTAAAAAGTATACAAATTTCTACTAACAATTTACCAAACTCAAGAGGCAAGCCCGTAATTCTATCATGTGGTGTGTGTGTGTGTGTGTATGCATGTGTGGTGTGTGGTGTGGCTAGAACAGGAAGACTGTGAATTTGAAGCCATCCAAGGCTACAGAGTGAGACTCTGCCTAAAAAAAAAACAACAACCAGGGTTTGAGGACAGAGCTTAGTAATACAGTGACTGGCTCACATGTACACAGCCCTGGATTAGATCCCCAACACCCCAAAAGATAATGGCACTCTACTCTGCCTTTCCTTTTTCTTTAAATTATACAGAGTACATTTCTTACCAAAGGATGTGACCATTACTAAGACACATGAAATTTACACACAATGATGGATGGAGGTACTTATGAAGAGGATTTAGTGATTTTAAATCATTAGGCTCCTCAGACCACAGTAAAAACCATGAAACAAACACTAAAATCGTCCTAGTGAAAGTACCAAACTCAAAGCTTTAGTTAAGGATTTCAATGCATCTCTCAATATTATAGAATATGTAGGCAGAAAACCAGTGGGTGAATATAGACATTTTTAGAAAACTGACCCATCAAATTAATATAATAGATATTCATAGCTTTCTGTCAAAAATAGCTGAAAGCTTTGCCTGTCTAATTGCCAAGTTTACCACATGGAATATTTTCTGGGGCATAAATTAAGACTCATCTTTAATAGGATTTACATATCAAAAGTCTGTCTTCAGACTGTATTAGAGATAAACTGGAATAAATACCAGCAAGTCTGGAAAATCATTAAGTATGAAAAATAAATAGCTCAGATAAAAAAATAAAAACAAGCATTATAACCTAAGGAAATGAAATATATCATATATGTGGAATATACCAGGGTCTAACACAGGAGGAAAGTTACAGCTTTGAATGTTTACATTAGAAAAGAGAGGTTTAACTTCCACATGACCCATTCTGCTGCCTATCCCCACCTTACCCGTGTCCTCCCTGCAGACAGCCCTCTCCTGCAACATCAGCAGATCCTGTAGGCACAAGCATCACCTACATCAGTTGGACGAACAGATGGGTAGACACCAGTGTAAGACTACATTCAACAACATAAAGGGCAATATGGCACCACCAGAACCCAGTGGTCCTACACCAGCAAGACCTGAACTTTCCAATACAGCTGAAACAGAAGAAAATGACTTCAAAAATAACTTTATGAAGATGATAAAGGCCCTTTAAAGAGGAAATGAAAATTCCCCTAAAGTAATTGAGGAAAAGGCAAACAAAAAATTGGAAGAAACCAAAAAATCCCCTTTAAAAAGTCAAGAAAAAAATCAAACAGGTGAAGGAAATAGTTCAAGACTTAGAAATTGAAATAGAGGCAATAAAGAAAACACAAAGTGAGGGAATTCTGGAAATGGAAGCTCTGGATAAGCAAACAAGAACTACAGATGCAAGCATCTCCAGCAAATTGGAGGGATGGAAAAGAGAATCTTAGGCATAGAAGATACAATAGAGGAAATAGATTCATTGGTCAAAGAAAATGTTAAATCCAAAAAATTCTTAACACAAAACATCCAGGAAATCTGGGACACCATGAAAAGACCAAAGTTAAGAATAATAGAGATAGAAGGAGAAAATTCCAGCTCAAAGGTACAGAAAATATATTCAACAAAACCATAGAAGAAAACTTTCCCAACCTAAAGAAGGACATGCCTATGAAGGTACAAAAAGCTTACAGAACACCAAATAGATTGGACCAGAAAAAAAGTCCCCTTGCCACATAATATTCAAAGCATCAAACATACAGAATAAAGAAAAATATTAAGAGCTACAAAGGAAAAACACCAAGTAAAATATAAAGGCAGACCTATCATAATTACACTAGATTTCTCAATGGAAACTCAGAAAGAAGGTAATGGACAGATGTTCTGCAGATGATAAGAGACCATGGATGCCAGCCCAGACTACTATATTTAGCAAACTTTCAGTCAACATAGATGGAGAAAACAAGATATTTGAGACAAAACCAGATTTATACAATACCTATCCACAAGTCCAGCCCTAAAGAAAGTACTAGAAGAAAAACTCCAACCCAAGGAAGTTAGCTGCACTCACGAAAACATAGGCAATAGATAATCTTATATCAGAAAAATCCAAAGAAGGGAAACACACACACACACACACACACACACACACACACACACACACACTACCAGTAACAACAAAACCAAAAAATAACAGGAATTAACAATCACTGGTCATGAATATCTCTTACTATCAATGGACTTAATTCCCATATAAAAAGACACAGGCTAACAGAATGGATATGAAAACAGGATCCATCCTTCTGCTGCATACAAAAAACACACCTCAACTTCAAAGACAGATATTACTTCAGAGAAAAGCTAAAAGATTTTTCCAATCAAATGGACCTAAGAAGCAAGCTGGTGTAGCTATTCTAATAACTAACAAAATAGACTTCAAACTAAAATTAATCAGAAGAGGTGAAGAAGGACATTTCTTATTCATCAAAGGAAAAATCCATTACAATGAAGTCTCAATTCTGAACATTTATGCCCCAAATACAAGGACACCCACATTTGTAAAAAAAAATACTAAAGCCCCCCACTATTAATAGTGGGAGACTTCAACACCCCACTATTACCAATGGGTAGGTCTGCCAGACAGAAACTTAACAGAGAAATAAGGGCTCTAACAGATATGTATGGACTTAACAGACATACATAGTACATTCCACCCAAACACAGAAGAACATACCTTCTTCTCAGCACCTCATAGACCGTTCTCTAAAACTGACCACATATCCATTACAAAGCAAATCTCAACAGATCCAAAAAAATTGGAATAAACCCCTGTATCTTACTGGATCACCAGGGGTTGAAGTTAGAATTCAACAACAACACAAATTACAGAAAGCTTACAAACTCATGAAACTGAACAATGCTCAACTGAATCACCACTGGGTCAAAGAAGAAATAAAGAAATTAAAGACTTCCTAGAATTTAATGAAAATGAATGTACAACATGCCTAAACTTATGGGACACTCTGAAAGCAGTGCTAAGAGGAAAGTTTATAGCTCTAAATGCCTATATAAAGAAGTTGGAGAAATCTCACACTAGTGACTTTACAGCACACCTGAAAGCTCTAGAACAAAACAAGCAAACTCACTCAGGAGGAGTAGACATCAGGAAATAACCAAACTGAGGGCAGAAATCAATAAAATAGAAACAAAGAGAACAGTACAAAGAATCAATGAAACAAAGAGTTGGTTCTTTGAGAAAACCAACAAGATAGACAAACCCTTATCCAAACTAACCAACAGGCAAAGAGAGAACACCCAAATTAACAAAATCAGAAATAAAAAGGGGGATATAAAAACAGACATGCAGGAAATCCAGAAAATCATTAGGTCACACTTCAAAAACCTGTACTCCACAAAACTGGAAAATCTAAAAGAAATGTACAATTCTCTTAATAGGTACCACATACCAAAATTAAATAAAGACTAGGATGTAGTATGAATCTTAAAAGTTCTTATTAATTAAATCAAACCTGAGCCAAGTATTGGGGTGAATGCTGGAAGATCAGAGAAGCAGAACAAGCCACAGCTACCTCAGCTCTCCAGTTCCTCAGCTGATCCTGTTTCCTCAGACTGGTATCCTTTGAGTCCTTATCCAAACGAATCTCAGCTGAACTGTGCTGCTCAAATCTAAAAGCTTAACCAGCCAAAATGCTTCTAGTTTCTTGTCTTCACACCTTATATACCTTTCTGTTTTCTACCATCACTCCCTGGGATTAAAGGCTTGCTTTCTGGGATTAAAGGTGTGAGTCACCATGCTTGGTTATATCCTTGAACAGATGGATTTCTGCCTCTGGAATGCTACCACTGCCTATCCTCTATGTTTAATATTGTGGCTGTTCTGTCTCTGACCACAGATAAGTTTATTAGGGTACACAATATTTTGGGGAATACAATACCACCTCACTATATAAACAACTTTAATAGGCCTATAACCCCTAAAGAAATAGAGGGAGTCATTTCCAACCAAGAAACAAAACAAAACAAACAAACCAACAAAAAGCCCTGGCCCAGATGGTTTCAGAGCAGAATTCTACTAGAATTTAAATACTAATAACTATACTACCAACTAGAAGCTAATACCAATACTCCTCAAATTGTTCCACACAATAGGAGCAGAAGGAACACTGGCAAATTCTTTTTATGAAGTAAGTTACCCTAATACCCAAACCACACAAAGATGCAACAAAGAAATAGAATTATAGAACAATCTTCCTCATGAACATTGATCAAAAATACTTAAAATACTGGCAAACTGAATCCAAGAACACATAAAAGAAATCATCCACTATGATCAAGTAGGTTTCATCCTAGAGATTCAGAGATGGTTCAACATATAAAAATCTGTCAATTTAATCCAGAATATAAACAAACTGAGAGGAAAAAAACTCAGAAGATCATTTCATTAGATGCTGAAAAAGCCTTTGACAAAATCCAACACCCCTTCATGATAAAGGTCTTGGAGAGATCAGGGATACAAGGAATATACCTAAACATAATAAAAGCAAAATATAACAAGCTGACAGGCAACATCAAATTAAATGGAGAGAAACTCAAATGATTCCACTCTCCATATCTGTTCAATACAGTACTTGAAGTTCTAGCTAGAGCAAAAAGAGAACAAAAGGAGATTAAGGGGATACAAATTGGAGAGGAAGAAGTCAAAATCACACCATTTGCAAATGATATGATTGTATAAATAAGTGACCCCAAAAATTCTACCAGGGAACTCCTAGAGCTGATAAACATTTTCAGTAATGTGTCACAATACAAGATTAACTCAAAATAAAAATAAGCCTCCTACATACAAATGACAAATGGGCTAAGAAGGAAATCAGTGAAACAACACCCTTTACAAAAGTCACAAATAATATAAAATATCTTGGGGTAACTTTAAACAAACAAGTGAAAAATCTATATGACAAGAACTTTAAGTCTTTGAAGAAAGAAATTGAAGAAGATAGCAGAAAATGGAAAGAACTCTCATGTTCATGGATAGGTAGGATTAACATAGTAAAAATGGCAATTTTACCAAAAGCAATGTACAGATTCAACACAGTCTCCATCAAAATCCCAACACCATTCTCCACACACCTCAAAGGAAAAATACTCAACTACATATGAAAAAAAAAATCAACCCAGAATAGCTAAAACAATCCTGTACAATAAAAGTACTTGTAAAGGCATCATCTTCCCTGACTTCAAGCTCTATTATACAGCCATAGTAATAAAACAATATTGGCATAAAAACAGACAGGTGGATATACAGAATCAAATCGAAGACCCTGACATAAATCCACACACGTATGAACATCTGATTTTTGACAAAGAAGCCAGAATTGTACAATGGGGAAAAAGAAAGCATCAACAACAAATGGTGATGGCATAACTGACTGTCAGTATGTAGAAGAATGTGCAATAGTGGCAAGAATACAATGGAGGTAACTGACTGCTCTGTTTGAACTCAAGGCCTGTTCCACAGGAGGAAACACATTCCTGGTACTGTAAGTCTGGCCAGGAATCCATGGTTGGAGAACTTACAGGCCCAAGTGATGAGACCACTGCTATGAATCTACTAACACAAATAGATTCCTATCTGTCACCCTGCACAAAATCAAGTTCAAGTGGATCAAAGACCTCAACATAAATCCAGTCACACTGAATCTGATAGAGGAGAAAGTGAGAAGTAGCCTTGAATGCATTGGCATAGGAGACCACTTCCTGAATATAACACTATTAGCATAGACACTGAGACCGACAATTAATAAATAGGACCTCCTAAAACTGAAAACCTTCTGCAAGGCAGAGGACACAATCAATAGGACAAAATGACAGTCTACAGATTAGGAAAAAATCTTCATCAACCACACATCTGACAGAGGGCTGATCTCCAAAATATATAAAGAATTCAAGAAACTAGACATCAAAATATCAAATAATCCAATTAGAAAATGGGGTACAGATCTAAACAGAGAATTCTCAACAGAAGAATCTCAAGTGGCTGAAATACACTTAAAAAATTGTTCAACATCCTTAGTAATCAAGCAAGTGCAAATCAAAATAACTCTGAGATGCCATCTTACACCTGCAGAATGGTAAGATCAAAAACTTGATGACAGCTTATGTTGGAGAGGATGTGGAGCAAGGGAAACATTCCTTTATTGTTGGTGGGAGTGCAAACTGGTACAATCACTTTGGAAATCAATGTGGTGGTTTCTCAGAAAAATGGGAATCAATCTACCTCAAGACCAAACTATATTAATCATGAGTATATACCACAAGTATGCTCAATCATACCACAAGGACTCTTGCTCAACTATGTTCATAGCAGCATTATTCTATTCATAATAGCTAGAACCTGGAAACAACCTAGATGCCCCTCCACTGAAGAATGAATAAAGAAAATGTGATATATTATACAATGGAGTATTACTCAGCTGTGAAAAGCAATAATATCATGAAATTTGCAGGTAAATTGAACTAGAAATAAATCATCCTGAGTGAGGTAATCCAGACCCAGAAAGACAAACATAGTATGTACTTACTTATAAGTGGATATTAGGAGTAAAGTACAGGATAACCAACCTACAATCCACAGCTCCAGAGAGGCTAGATAACAAAGAAGCCCTAGAGAGAGATGCATGGATTTTCCTGGGAAGGGGAAATAGAAAATACTCCTGGGTAACCTGGGGGTTGTTTTGGGGGGCCGGGAGGATTGGAACTTGAGGGTGCAGGCAGGTTGGGTGGTAGGATGCAGAGACAGAAATGAAAGAGAAGTCTTGATGGGGGATTTGAGGGCTTAGGGAGAAACCTGGTACCCAGGAATCCGTAAGGATGACCCCAGCTAAGTCTCCTAGCAATAGTGGAGAGGGTGCCTGAACTGGCCATCTACTGTCATCTAATCGTCATCAGAGAGCCTGTGTCCAGTTACTGATGGAAGTGATGCAAAGATCCACAGCCAAGCACTGGGCCAAACCCTGGCCCTCTGCATGTGTGTGACAGTTGTATAGCTTGGCCTGTTTGTAAGGCTCCTAGCAGTGGGATCAGGACCTGTCCCTGGCGCTTAATTGGCTTTTGGGGTAAATAACAAATACTAAAGGATAAATAATAGAATAATCAAATAAAAATAAACAATCCTATGGATAGTTATTTAGATGGACTTATGAGGGAAAAAGAGTAAATGTGAGCTTTATATTGTAGATGAAGGAATGGTATGACTCAGATTTTACTGATACTAGTGAGAAACAGGTAAATATTTCTAACAACTTTTTTTCCGATACAGGGGTTTTCTGTGTAATCTTGGTACCTGTCCTGGATCTAGCTCTGTAGATCAGGCTGGCCTTGAACTTTCAGAGATCTGCCTGCCTCTGCCTCCTGAGTGCTGGGATTAAAGGCGTGCGCCACCACTGCCCAGCCTCTAACAATTTTTGTTGGTAAGTTTAAAAATCTAAAAGCCATACAAAAAAATCCTTAAAAGTCAGGTATTCCAAAATCACGTTTAAGAAGAAATAGATATACTTCGGTTACAGGGCATGGAGATATCAAGTTTGAATTAGCCAGAAAGCTTCTTCCACATTGGCTAACTGTCATAATACTGAAAGCTGCTATAGAGATTGCTGGAAGAAAAGTGCATAAACAATAATCTTATCCAGCTGTGAACCTTGTGAGCTACAATAATGACAGACCTGGCAAGACAGGCCTATGTGTGCATTAGTGGCAAGAATACTATGGGTGGAGAGAGAAGAAGGAATGTAGGGAGGGAAACAGAGATTTGACTGGGGGAAAACAAGTTGACTATCCTGAGACAAGGAACCTTTAGGATGGCATACCTACCTAGATGAGGTGACAGAAGACACTCAGGAAGGGAATGTACTGACAACAGTTCCTGCCACCATCATATACACAGGACAAAGGCATTTGAACTGCAACATGTCTGCAAGTGTAGGCCTTGCTCTAGCACTGAGGAAGGTCCTGGGATTCAGAATGGATGCTGGGCATACCCTAGACAGGACCAAGTACCTCCTCCTCAAAGTTTATAGGCTGATCCATAAAGACCAGCCAATGCCCTCCATGTGAGAAGTTTGGAGCTCTCTCAGACATTTAGGTCCCAGGGAAGGTACATAGATATGTAGGCAGATGTTTCTTGACCTCTTGCCAGTTTCCAAATAACCAACACTGAGGCTTGATATGAATTATAAATGCTCAGCTGATAGCTCAGGCTTGTTACTAGCTAACTCTTACACTTAAATTAACCAATATTTCTTACATGTGTTTAGCCACATGGCTTGGTACCTTTTTCTCAGTACATCATGCTCATCTTGATTCTCTGTCTCTCCTCTCAGCTCCTCGGGTTCCACCCTTCTCCTTCCCAGCATTCTCAGTTTGACTCTCTTGCTTAACATTATTCTATTCAGCTGTTGTCCAGTCATCTTGTTTATTAAACCAATCAAAACAACAAATCTTCACAGTGTACAAGGGATTATTCCACAGCAAAGGTATATAAAGGACAGAGGACCAAGAGCTGGGATATCTAGACACAGTACACCCTTGAGTGCCTTGAGTGCCATTAGGTTCCAGACCCAATGTTGGCAGAGTCTTTTCTTTTCAAAGGAGATCAAGCATTTTTATTGGGTCATTTAATTTAAAAACTCACTGACTAAATGTGTATTACCGAAACATAATTCAGGACATACTGTCTCTATAAGACTTTTCTACTCTAAAAGCACACAGCAAACATAATAAACAAGTACATAAACAATCCCCCTAATTCTGATCAACTTGTACTGAAGGTAATCCCTTGAAGGACTGTGTTTCCTTTGAGATACTATGATAAGTTCATAATTCATCATTTCACCTAAAGTTTCTCAGTGTGTTATGCATGCCTGAGCTTTGAAAATAATTATGCCAATGCCCCTAAATTTCTGTGTATATCATACTCATTCCTATGTACCACAGGCTATCAATTTTGTATCTGTATTATGGAGAAGAATCATGGGACCTTTTACCTAGTAAATTGTATCTATCTTTAAATAGGGAATACAGCAAATGCATTTTCTCTGTGAAGAGTGCTATTAATCATGATTTTCCATTGATCAAATGTAATATGAAACCTGCCACAAAGCCCTGTAGCAGGCTCTAGTGATTGCAGCTTCTAATCCATGTGCTACTGCTTCCTTTAAGCAAAATGGCATTCCTAAAATCCAATGTGCTAGGAAGCATAAAGTGGAGGAGAAATGATAACACATGTTAAGACTTCTAGCTAGGGAAGTAAAGATGTGGAGAAAAGAGAGAACAGACAATTCCTTCCACAGGTGAAGGATGGAAAGAAGCTCAGTAGTCCACTGTTTGCTTGGGAAAGGCCAGGAGATCATTGTGTGTGTGTGTGTGTGTGTGTGTGTGTGTGTGTGTGTGTGTGTGTGTGTATGTGTGTGTGTCTGTGTGTGTCTGTGTCTCTGTGTCTGTGTCTGTGTGTATACAAGTGTGTACATAAGCCTGAGGTCAACATGGGTTGGCAGCTCACTCACTGAGTTAGGCTTTCTGGCTAATCATCCCCCAAATCTGCCTGTCTGCCTGTCTGCCTGTCTGCCTGTCTGCCTGTCTCTGCCTCTCTACTGGTGGAATTTTAAGTGTATGCCACCCCGCCAGACTGTTTTACATGGGTTCTGAATAAAACCATTTACTAACTGAGCTATCTCCCCAACCCTAAATCACTCTAAGATCTAGGAGTCTTAAACAGAAAGGTTATCTAGAAAAGATCAGAAAATATCATCCTGCCTTGAGAAGCCTCATAAGGCAGTGTAATGCCTCTATAAACAAAATCTGGGCTAACATGACACTAGGCGGAGTACATGAGCAAAGTTAAGGAAGCACCATGCACATGAACATCTCACTAATGCAACCATTATCTACATCTCACTGTGTTCCTGTGTCTCTTTTGCAGTAACTGCATTAGACATAGACTCCATCTTCATGCACTCTGCAGCTATGAGCCTTGCATTCTAATTGAACTCATGTCATTGCTTTAGAAAGCTTATGCTTGCTTGGTCATTGACTAGCATTTGAGAATGCCCCCCTCCAAACTTAGATGACAAGGAGGTCTGAGATGATTTATGTGAAAGGGCATCTAAAGATGAAAAAGTTATATGAGGCTGCAAAGTGCTCCTGTGTATAGATGGAGGAGACACTGTTGAAGAATGGAGCACCACTTGTTGAAATGCTAGGTCAAATCAAGTAGAGATGTAATCCTTGTTATTTTATGATGGTCAAAGAACTTGCTAATTAGTATTTATCAAGCAAGGGTTCTGAACAGCCATTCTCTACATTTCTGATTCATAGGTTGTGACTAGTACACACAGGCACATCCTCATTTTTTATTAATCTAAATAGTTCTTAGACAACCAAAGAATAAAATAAACATTTCACCATCTGTCACTCTGGGGAACAAAAAGGAAATTATTTTATACAGAAATATAAATAATATATAGATCATATAGAAAGTGTATTTATATTTAAACACTCATATGATAATGCATGGATTCACATGCTTGTAATTGGAGGGTAGAACAAGTAGATCCTGAAAGATTGCTCCCCAGCTAGGTTAGCCAAAACAGTGAGGGTCAGGTTGAGTCAGATGCTAGCTCAATGTCTTTCTCTGGTCTCTGCCTGCACACACAGAGGCACACACCATCTCAACAACTAGAATATAGTAGTGCAAATGCTATATAAATAAACAGTTTCCATGAAATTCATAAATCCTCAAGAAATTCTAAATGTTCAGGTCACCAAGCCCAGAAAAATATCCCAAATGCAACTTTACCAAACCAAAGTGAGAGGTTCCAAATGGCAACATGTCCTTGTGTCTGGATAGAGTCAGGGTGATTGTGAGTCCACAGTACAACAACAGACAGGCTTATGTGCTCACAGTCACTTGAGCAAAGTCATCTAATGTGTTCCTGTAGACATTCAAGCCTAACAGCATCACCAGTGTATTATGAGTTAGTCCTAATCCTACATGGAAAAGTCAAAGTCATGGAACTTGTATAAATAAACATGGGAGATGAGGCCAAGAGTTGTTAATGGAAAGGTGTTTTTCAAATGTTATACAACATAGCACCATAAAAAACTGATAAAGATGGTGTTAACAAAATGGATTATTATCACCTACAAGCTACAAGGAAATAAGCACAAAACAGTCATTAAAAATACTTGTATCTACTAAATACATCAAATATTCTGGAATAATCTATGACTTCCCTAATGTAGTAGAACATAACTTCAAAACTGAGCAAAATATGGAGTCAAAAATGTTTCAAAGGAAAAACATATTCATCATCAATCACATATGAGAACATGTATGACACTGTCAGAAACTTGAATGAAATTCTACTACAGTGTCATCAGAACCAGAGTGGCTAGGACTGTGGAATCAATGAAATGCTAGTAGAATTCCTGTGAGTGTCCCTTAGGTCCTCCAACTAGGTACAAACATATGGCTTTTTATAACATTCAGTACAGCTATCATTCATCCCAGTGACTCCACCACACATGTTAACTCAAGAGAGATGAGAATAATGGGCCCCAAATGGGATGGACACAGGAAGTGTCTACAGCAGCTTTATCTGTGATAGCAAATATGAGATACTACCTGGCCACAAGGAAGAAGAAATGGTTGCTGCATGAATGAGACTCCAACACATTTTGCTGAGTGAAAAAAGCCTTACACCAAAACATACTGACTGCATGGCTCTATTCATATGACGTGCTACTGTGGCAAAACAACCTAATGTGAGAATACATAACTCTGAAGGTGTTTTGTCTGCTCAGGGCAGAGGCTAGTGGACCAACTAGGAAAAGGCATGCGCTGCTCCCTGGAGGGATGTCATGGTTTTTGTCCTGACAGGAGTTTGGGCTGCACAGATGTCTGCATTTGTCACTATTCACAGTCTCCCCTGGCTATGACATGTCTCATGAAACTGAATGATACAGTGCTGAGCTCTAGGTAATGACGTGCATGCCAAAGGATTTGTAGGTAAAAATATACTCACATCTCCAACCCATTTTAAACTTAAAGTACATAAAAATAAAGATTATTCACTAGATAGAGATGGGTAGATAGATACATAACTAACCAAGCAAACATTGTCCCTCAGTAGCCATGGAGAGTTGGTTCCAGGAGCCCCAGTCTGCCAAGACCTGCAAATGTGCAAGTCCCTTATGTAAAATGGCATAGTATTTGAGTGAATACTATGAATGTGTAGCCTCCACTTTATTTTTTATTGAACCCATGTATATAGAGTCGCTAACACACAGGACCTACATGCAGTCAAATATTAACTTCAAAGCCCCAAATAATCCTAAAGTGATCCTTCACCAGCAACATACAGGTATCAGTGGAGAGATGTTACAGCTTCCCATTAGTGGAAGTGTAGCTCTACAAGACATTACTCATGGTTCCATGGGTTTCAAATGTTACTGTGCCCCAAATCTCCACTGAATCATAAGCTCTAGTCCATGCTTCCCCAACTCATCATCCTTCCCCATCTCACTTTCCCAAATGAACCACATATTCCTCAGCTCAGTCTAAGCCTCTGCTTTTAGAATAATGAACACAGTGGTGAAGGGATTAGAGTACATACATGAAATCATATGTACAAATGGAAATGAAGAGGTGGTCTAAAAGAAGACACCTGAGCTTTCTCATACACAATTTGGAGCAGTTTTAACAGTTGCATGTATAAAGATGAAAGGTTGGGCATATCCATTTGATGCAAGGACCCTGAGGAAACAGTCAACAAAAAAATTACTTTTGCTCTTGCAGACATGAAATCACAGGAGACACTAAGAGCACTGCAGATTTAAAGAGTTAATCCACCTTCCTAAGTCAGTTTGGAGCATAGGCTCAAGACTTCTAGACTCCTGTCATCAGCTATGCAAGTAGACATGTGTTGGGATGCCAACATCTGTGTCTCATTCCTATGTTTCCTATAGGTCCTTGGGGCTTTAGTTTCCTTTAGCCATACAAAAGGGCATTTGAAGAGTGGCAGCCTCAAGCCAAATACTACTTAAGCCTTTGTGATCACTTTTGTTATCATTTGGCAGATTCTGAGAAATATCTAATGGAATTAGTGACTATTTAGCAACTCAAAGGGTATTAGAGATCTAACTGCATGAATACATAAGGATACTCAGCCTCAAAACAGTCAGTGTCTTGAACAAAGTGAGCTTGGGGCTTATTTACCAATTCTAGAATATAAAGCTAAAACACACTATGTCAAAACAAGTAGATTCAGGACAAATAAGATGCAGCACTTCCCACTGCAGTGAGAACTACAGAATCCTGGATCCTGGGAGGCAGTGGGATCGAGGCAGCATTTCAAAGCTCAGGGAAGGAAGCCGTAGGATACAGTCAAGGGATGGAGATGTGCTTAGACTTTGAGTCTGGTGCATAGTCTTAATGAGGCAATCACCAGTCATGTACTTGTTGATTCTGCTCATTACCTTATTTAATTATTCATGATCTTTCTCTGAATATTTGCATGAGATACAGGATTTACTTAAAGCAAGAACATTAATAACTTCTTTTCTTTTTAGGTAGCGGAATCATTAAGTAAAAAATATCATTTTTTAAAAACTAATTCAAATGACATTTATTGAGATGTGTTAAAAAATGAAAGGATGTCTCTGAAGATAAAAAATGTTCAAAAGTTATGAGCAATCTGCTTTTGCTATTAGTGAGATTCAAGAGCCATTACAGGAAGCAGCCAAATTACAGCACCAACCATAGGATATTTTTCTTAAGACAGACAGAAAAAAATAACCTGCATTTTCTCATGAGACAAATTTCTTTCCTTCTTCATATCTGTTTGATCATGTATGTTGACTTGAAAAATAGCTGTATCAGCTAATGTGTCTTCCTACCCACAAGTAATAAGGCTTTATCATGGAGAAAGGTTTAGAAAATGCAACATAAATATAAAGTTGAATACTCCTATTAAAGTCCAGTGTATTTTTCCTGCTGCATGACTAATATTTAGAATAATTATGTTTATAATTAAAAAGAAATACTTGAAAATTTCTGGTTTATCTTTGGTTTATATATAGAACTTTAAACATGTTTTAAGACCCAAAGGGATTATGACACTTGCCAGGTGATCCCAGACATTTCATACATCATTGTAATATGTTTTTAAAAAGATCAAAGCAGCATTTGGGGAACAAAATGAATGACAGGAAAATGGCAGAAGTCCATCAATAATAGCAATCTTTCAGAGACAGAGAAGACCAGTGACTAATAGGACTTTGTTGTTTCATCTCCCTGGATATCACATCACCACTGCTCATGTCATTATATATTATCTAAATCTTAGAGATAATCACTGTGTGCTGAAAAGTAGCAGAAGGAATTGATGTTTGTGAGCAGATGCAGTAGGTACCAGCCCATGGTCACTGGCTATGATGAGAAGAAATATCACAGTAGAAGGCATAGAGGACCACAGCATCACATCTCCTGTGCTAACAGGCTTCTGCTTTCCTCCGTGTATTCCAGCTGGTCTCTCAGTGGATGGCAGTGTTGCCTACATTCACAGTGAGTCTCACCCTTAATTATGTCTGAAAATATTAACACAGACATACTCTGAAGCGTGCTTTATCAGCCTCCCAATCAAATCTGGCTGGCAATAAGAATTGGCAATCACCAGTGGGAGTTTTTCTACTTGTTTATTTTTATTGTTTTTATTTGTTCCTTGAAGAGTTTGGGATCGTTGTCAAGAGAAAAGAAGTGTACTTCCTGGACAAGTGTCTAGACTTTAGAGATTTGTGTTCAAGCCTAAGAGCAAGACATTGAGGAAGTGAGTCAGTTCTTGGAAGGCAAGGAATGGGATAGATGGGAAGCACCATTTATCTATCTCTGCTTTGTAATTCTGTTTCTCTGATAAATTTTAAAAGTCCCCTTAAGTTGTAGTGCAGATGTGATGAAAGGAAGCTTTTGATAATCAAAAGCAAGAAGTTGTGATTTTAACTTTAGTATGCATTAAAGCCAACTACCAAATACTTTTGATTCACTATTAGTAAACAGGTTTACAACTGCTTTCTTATAAAAGAATAAATAAATTAATAAACATAATTTTTGAGTTTTAAAACCTCTCTCAAGTCTGCTGAGCTGATAATTACAAATTTGATAAAGTCTAATTTGCTCATATTGCATGTATATTCACATTTATAGATTAGGAATAAAAAGATGGGTGGGGGTTCAAATTTACAAAATCATGGCTGCTGCCTACTTGACTTCGTTTGTGTCTTTGATGTTGTTGCTGTTAATTCAATACCTCAGGGTAAAATAGTTAACATTTCAGTGTCTTACTTTCTTCACCTGCATAAGAAGGATTAGACCAATTACATCTCAGTTTTCATTTTCTTCCAATTCTACAGCTACAAATCATGAGGAAAATCACAAATAAATGGTCATTTTATCAGCTCAAAGTAATGGGGCTTTATAAAATAATATTTTTAACATTTAAAGTTTTTAGCAAAGGGCACATGTTAAATTTAAATTTTAATCACTCAATTATGCAAAGAGAAAACACCTGACAAGACTCCTAATATACTCAAGCATATTCCATAAACGTTGGTACAGTGACTGGCTGCCACTTTCCTACCTCAGTCATAGTATAGATGGTTGGCTGGGACTTCACTAATGAAGGTACATGTTGATATCATCTAGTAAGGGTTATAATAATATTTAAAAATTTAAGTCTGTGCAAGCAAAATGTTCAGTGGACAGTAGAGGTCTTCAGGTACCTTCTGATTTCAGAGACTTAGCTGTTACATGCATTGCTTCCTTTATGATGGGAGCCCTGCCACATCTTTACCAACTATTCCTTTATGTCTTGCATCTTATGTTTGGTAAATGGTTTCAAAGCTTTAGCCTGGTTATAACAGCTCTTTGGATGCTGAAATACACTGGCAAACTCCAAACAGCTTGGCGGGGGGTGGGGGGGAGGAGCGCGTGCTGACAGCACACTGTTAGACATGATGTAGAGAAAGAAGCTATCCCACAGAATGTCCCCAGAAGATGACTTCGCATGGATGCCTTCCTCATTACAGAGTGAAATTTCCCATGATGCCTTTCTGCAGGAGCTTCATCTTTAGCTGCTCAGGAGCCCAGCCCTCCCTTCCCTAAAACCCTTTGCAGGAACCTATCAGTTGTCTGGCTTCCCCTTTTCCTGTTCTCACTTTCTGTCTTCGCTTCCTTCTGAAGCGACTGCAAAACAGGGATGAAAGATGTGGTGTCCTCACTCTTTCATTAGTTATTTATTTCTCTCTGCTCTGGGGAAGAAAGTTGTAGAGAATGTGAGAGCAATTCACACATCAATGTTTCAGAGCCTATGTCTAAACGAGACTGCTAGGGAAAGCATCTTCCCGTAGGTGCTAATTAAAAAGCAATAAGTTCACTTCGCTGGTGCTCCCCTTCCCAGCTCCACCCCCCACATACACACACGCGATTTTTCACTCTAATTTGAACATTATGCCTCTCTGTCCAAAAAACCAGTACCAAAACAAACAAACAAAACTCAGTAAATGAAAGCAGAATATAACATTAATGAGTAATTCGGAAGAGCTATGTATAGTTCTTCCATTAACTGGCTGCATTCCTGGAAAATGCCACAAGAGGAGCATGTCACCCACCCCTCAAACAACAGGTAACAGGTGCTTGTCACAACAGGCTATTGGAAGTGATGACAAACTAGCTTGGCCTCCACCTCCACACTCATTACCAAGCCATTTTAGGCACTGGTCAGGATCAGTATGGAGATAAAAGTAGTGGCACTCCTATGTTGATCATATTCAGAGACACCAAGCAACAGCAGAGGCCCAGATGTGGTACAAAGGCTGCAGGTGCTTTGGGTAAAACCACCTGAGTAATAAGAAATAAGGATCCACTGAAACAGAAACGAGCGATGGGCATGGGCTTCATTTAAACCAAGGTTTATCAGGAAGTTACTATTCAATATATTTTAATTGGGAAGGTAAACAGAAACAGACATGGTAAGGTAGCATTAACTAAGGATGTGTGCATGTGCGCGCGCATGCACACACACACACACACACACACACACACACACACCATAACATTAAGTCATCCATCCAACTCATAAATTATTGAACATTCACTTTGGAAGAGTGTATGCTAGATTCAGAAGAACTCGAAGATGTATTAAACGGGAGTCCCAAGGGAGTTTCTAGGGCCCATAACCCGTGACATAGGGACAGTGACACTGCTCAACAAACAGGAGGGCCATGAAGCCAGCTGAGGCATCTTCAAACATTCTGCGACGACGATGTGATATGAGAACCAGTAGTACATGTAGGAGGAAACTGGAGCTAGGGAGTGGTGAATCAGGCTAAGATTTATCAAGCCACTTGCAATTGTCAGAGCATAATGTCCTGGGAGATAGTTGTCCAGTGGGAAAACTTCCCTGCCGTCCAGTGGGAAAACTTCCCTGCTAGGCTAAGCCAAACTAGCTGTTCTTAACTAGAGGCTACAGTCTATTGTCAGGCTTAAAGAGGGCATTGCAGAGGTTGTAGGTTGCCAGGACAGTTGAAATGTGGCTTTTCTTACACCCCTGGATAATGTTTTCTGTTCTTCAGATTCCTTGTCCAAAGTTCTGAGAACTACATCTTGCTGGGAGCTCAGGGAGCCAATGCAGGGTTAATGTGTGACATGCCAACATCACTGTGCAAGATGAGTATAGGAATTCTTCCTGCCCCGCCCAACCAGCCACTAGTCACCTGGTAACAGGCCCTGAAAAGGCAGATACTTGGTCCTTGAAGTCTCAGCAGAAAGGTAGCCTTGGGGCAGCTTTCCCAAGTACCCTGTCATCTAAAGCGCCCCCATCCACTATTCCCTACCCCAGTGTGCTGTTGGCATTATCAAAATGTATAACTTTGCTACTCTGGCTTCACACAACATTTCTCTTCTTCTTGTCCTTGCTTGTGTGGTGTGTCTTGTTCATGGTATGAGTCCCAGGAGGATGGGAATTCATTGTATCTTTCTTTGGTAGTGGAACAAAGACTAGCTATTCAATAAACAAGTGTTGAGTCTCTACTGAAAATGATGATGATGGTGGTGGCGATGATGGCTTGCTGATACTTAGCTCTTTTTGCAAGTGTTTTATGCATGCTAAATATAGTAGCTTTCTTAATTCCTGCAACTCTAGGAAACTCACCTTATACATACAGACTATGATTTCTCCCCAAATTACATGCAAGGACATTGAAGCAGAGAGAAGCTAGTGAACTGACCCAGGGGCACACTCAATAGTTTGCAAGTTTCCTAGTGCTCCAGTGGATGAGCTCTGGAGTATGTTTTACATACACACTGGGTTTGGCATCTGAGCTTCCCTGAATACTTTATCTCTGTCTTATAAAATATCTAGGGGTGTTCAAAGGCCAAACTCTGTGTTTGTGTGTATATGTGAACATGCTGTGCATTCATGCATTCCTGTGTTCATGTGTGGGTGCATTCATGGTTGCTGTGAAGTCAGACCCAGGTGTAGTTCCTCAGAAACTGCTCATCATGCGTTTTGAGACAGGGTCTCTCACTTAAGACTCACTGAATCAGCTTGGTTGACTGGCCAGAGAATCCTGGTGATTGTGATCATCGTGTCTCTGCCTCTCCACCACTGGGATTACAAGCACAGCCTCTATGCCACTTTTTACATGAGTCTAGAGAATCAAACCCAGGTCTGCCTGCTTGGACAGAAAGCAGTTCACTATCTGAGACACTTCCCCAGTCCCCTCTCCATTTTCACAGGGTCATATTTAGTCCGGGCTGGCCTCTGACTCCCCATGCAGCTGAGAATGATCTTGACCTTAGTCTCCTGCTTCTACCTCCAAAGTGCTGGGGATTCCAAGTTCATGTCACCATGCCTAGGCTGTCCAGGTCTTCCTGAATGCTAGACAAGTACTGTGCCAGCTGAGCCACACCCCCAGTTCCAGTCTAATCCTTCTTTCCCAAAGTGACAGGTTTCTGTGTTTGGAGAGTACTCTTGGTCTGTTTTCAGACACAGAAATCCTCAAAGCACAGGATGAGATGGGAGCATGGCGGTGCAGGGATGCTTTAGGCAGCACTGTGTGGAAAGTAACCCAGCAGAGTCTTCACTGGTAAAGCCAAGGACTTGGCTGGACTTTAGTCCTCCACACAGTTGCTGGACCTGAAGAGTAAGAGGGGGACCTTCTGGGAATACAGATCACAGTCTCCTCAGAACTGGAATGGAGGCTAACTGGGAGCGCCACTGGGACTGGGGCAGTGAAGCTCCTTGGGAGCAGCAGGAGGAGGGTGAAAGATAGAGACACTTGGGGGATGGACTTAGGCCTTCTCTTTTTTACTTATCTCTGCCTTCTGTCCCCCTTGCCATTCTTGCCAGACTTCAGTTCTGCAGGGCCACTGCTCAGCCTCCTCAGTCCTAAGGTTATGGGTCTGTCTGGTTAGTTCTTACCTCTTGGATTAGTTACTGTCTATTATTGTAATAAAACACAACAACCAAGGCAACTTGTAGAAGGAAGAGTTTATTGGGCTTATGATTTCAGGGGGTTAGAATCCATCATGGCAGGGCAGAGGCTGCAGATATGTAGTTGAAGTAAGGGCAAAGTGGGGAGAGAGAGAGAGAGAGAGAGAGAGAGAGAGAGAGAGAGAGAGAGAGAGAGGAAGTGAGGGAGGGAGAGAGAGAGAGGGAGTGAGGGAGCGAGAGAGAGAGAGAGAGAGAGAGAGAGGAGGGGATGGGAGAGAGGGAGAGGGGGGAGGGGAGAGAAAGGGAGAGAGAGAAAAAGAGAAGAGAGAACAGACCAACAGTAGGTGAAGCTTTTTACTCTCCAAGACCACCCCTCCCCAGTGAAACACTCCCTTGAACTAGGCCACACCTCCTAAACCTACCCAAACAATACCATCAACTGTGACCAAGTGTTTAAATAAGACTATGGGAGGCATTGCACAGCCCCAGTTTCCATGAGCTTAGAAAATTCAGCTTGCAGTCAGTAATCTGACCCTATTTCAGGCATTGCCCCAAACTCACAATTCTCCTTTTCTGGGCCTATCGCTGTGAAGCCCCACTCTCACCCCCCCCCCCACCCCTGCCACATCAGCTGCAACAGCTGGCAGCAGCATCTGTACCTGGGAGAAGATCCGAAGATCTGAAGTCTTTAATGCTCAGTGACACGTGACCCATTAACTTTAACCAAAGACTTGAAGTGATGTCCTCACAAAGGCAAATGAAACCGTTCCCAGTGCTGACCTTTCATGCCAGTGGTCAACAGACAGTCCTTGGCATTTTGAGGTGCCTATTTTGATGCAGCATTTTTGTTTTGGCTTTTTAAATAAAAGACAATCTGCTTAAATTGTTCTGACATGGCCTGGGGGAGAGCCTGGCCTACAAACACTGTTTCTCTGTTATCAAGCAATAAGTGGATGAGATGCCTCCATTTCCTCAGCCTAATCCTTGTCTTGCTGGAAAGAGGAGGTAAGGAATGAGGTTGTGGTCCTCTGGGGGATGAATTCCTTGGGTTCATGGTCTGGTTCTTTCTAATTGTGAGTCTGGACAGGTTAGCTTCCTTATGTATAAAAGGGAAATGCATTGTCCTTTACAGGGTCACAGAGAGGAGTGAATGAGAATGTGCTCAGGTGGCTGGCCAGAGAAAATACTCAGTTTGTGTTAGCTATCTTCATCATTACCATGAGATCAACTCCACACACTGGAAGTTTGGAAAGAAGATATGCCTATAGATTTTTGCATGTCTATTTTCAAGTGTCACCATACATCCTGCTTTATACATGATCTTTAAAATTCAGAGTCAGTATTATGGGGAAGAGGGCAGTAAAAAAAATGTAATGAGCAATCACTGGACAAATAGATTATGCTCACTGTTAAAAGTACAGTTTCTATGTGGTTTAAATGTAAATTGCTAAGGTGATATGGTTTTAAATACACTGGAGAAAGGTGATAGGCTATATAAGTAATGATTTTCTTCCAGAATAAACATGTGCAGAGAACCTGCACCTTAATATTTACTATGCAGAGTCGTTGGACACTTTATTCCTTTTCCATAAGCAAACAGAAATTAAATAACATGTACTCCCCTACTGGAAGGCAGTCGGCTGAATCCCCAAGGCCTGCCCTTCCCTGCCCCCACAGCCTATGAGCAAGTGTCTTGCCTTTGGCTCTAAGTGCACACAGAAATAGATTTCATATTCCATTTCATTTAACCTGTGTGTCTCTTTCTAGATGCCACCACGGTGGGGTTAAATGCAGTTCTTCCAGTAATATGAAAGCTAGGCACTTTAAAGGCATCCTGGGGTCCTTGGGTTAGCAGGCTTTAGCTCGCCCTTTCACCAGATCACTGTCAATGCTGGCTTCACAGCAGACTAACCCACGCTATGTCCTTGTTCCAGGGCCCTTTCTCATTCTTCATGTCTGGTCAGGCATTCATCCCTGTTCTTTGTCTATTCACAGGAAACACACCCTACCCACTCTGTGCTCTACAGATGGATCTTCCACACAGAAACTCTACATCTCTTGTGTGAATGTGGAAGTCCTCCGGGTGCAATGGTGTCCTACAAGTCTAGCCCAGACAAGCTGTTCCGGAGGTCACAGAGCAGAAAGACCGGGTGACATTAAAATGCTTAGATTGTCCTACTGTAGAACTGATTCAAAACCAGAGTTTGAGAAACAAGACAAAGCAGACAGGGGAAGTAGAAGCGTTTGGGAGAGGATATTAGCACAATGGAGAGACCATGCCATCTAAATCCTTAACCATGACATGCCATCCCCCTGTGTGTGTGTGTGTGTGTGCATGTGTGTGTGCATGTGTGTATGTGTGTGTGGTGTGTGTGTGTATGTGTGTGTGTATGTGTGTATGTTGTGTGTGTGTGGGCTCATGTATGTGTGTGTGTGGTATATGTGTGTGTGTGCTCATGTATGTGTGTGTGTATGTGTGTGTGTGCTCGTGTATGTGTTTGTGTGTATGTGTGTGTATGTGTGTGTGTGGTGTGTGTGTGGTCATGTATGTGTGTGTGTGCTCGTGTATGTGTGTGTGCATGTGTGTGTGTGCTCTATGTAGGTGTCTCTGTCTATGTCTCTCTCTGTGTATGTCTATGTCTCTGTCTCTGTCCCTCTTAGCCACACTGGCTATCCTAATGATAGCAGTTTATGGGGACAGAACATAGATACATACCAGAGAGCATCCAGGCAGGTTCCCTGGAACCACAGGGTACATTTACTTTCATGCAAGAGACACAGGGACAAGGTCCATCAGATCACAGCTTCAGCTTAAACTGTCTCACAATGAGCATTGAATCCTTATTTTCTGGATAGTTTCAGAAGGGACACCACCAACAGGTGATCACATTAGGTTTTCCTGACCATGATGTGCTGATATATAGTTAGTGTTTCTTTAATAACCCACAAAACACTTGGTCACATGTCATCAGATGTAGCTGGAGACCTTCTCTCCAGCCCCCACCAAGCCCTGCCAGTCCGACCGCCCATTTATAAAATAAACACACAGACACTTATATTATTTAAACTGCTTGGTCATTAGCTCAGGCCTACCATTGTCTAGCTCTTACTCTTATATTCAGCCCATTTTTATTAATCTATACTTTGCCACATGGCTTGTGGCTTCCTGGTACTTTACATCTTTCTTGTCCTGGCGGCTGCTGGCTGTGTCCCCTCCTGCCTTCCTATTCTCTCAATTCTCTTCTCTGTTAGTTCCGCCTATACTTCCTGCCTGGCTACTGGCCAATCAGTGTTTTATTTACCAATCAATAATCCACAGCGATCAGGAGTCATGTGTCTTATGGGTATTAGGCAGCCCCTAGTTCTTTCATTTTCCTCTGAGCACAGATCACACACATGCTCCATTTGCTAGCTACATGATGTTTACTAACGAAGACCTTGAATTCTATCTATTTATAACAAAGTTTTTGCCAGCTACTTCTTTAAAATACTCTAAAGCAGTTTATCTGTATTTTACAAACTATATACTTGTTTATATAATAGGGACCATAACAATACTTCACTGTTTTTAAACTAGTTTATTTATTTTTATTATTTTCTGAAGAATAACTAGGTTTAATAGAGATGTTCTAACATAGACTTGTACATGATGGTTAAGAAAAAGAGCAACTCTGAAGGAAAAGCCGACAGCATGGCCGTGGAGTTTTCAAGGAAGGATCTCAGAAGGCGAGACAGACCCAAATGTGGGCATGTGATTCTCAAGGAAGAGCAGCCACAATTCAGCCATCTCACTGGATGCTAGGAACTGAGCATCAGAGAAGGCAAATGCCTCTACTGAAGCATAAAGAAATGTTCCATGGGGATGATGAGATTGCAAAGTATACCAGAGATAACTGAAATACAATGCAGCAATAACCACAGTAAAAGTCACAGCTGGGGAAGAATGGCATCTTCACTAATGCTACTGTGGAAGTCATAACCGCCATGCACAGCCATGCTGTAAAGTCACCCATTTGAGATCCTCTTTTCAGATGTAAGCTAAAAACTATAGCTGCTACACACATGCTCCTGGATGGACCAGGAATTAGGTAGGATGAATCTGGTCCAATGGGAGATAACTAACAATACACACCCCAAATCTGAAGTATTTCATTACTACCTTGTTTAATTATTGACAGGCCCATGACATGTAAATGCTGGTGACTTGAAAACTATTTTGTTATATGCAAGACACAGTAGTAGGCTGCAAATCTACCAGGCTCCTAAGAGTGAAGTGTTTATCATAGTGTGTGTCTGTAGCATCTATTGATCTACATATAGTTTCTACAAGGCCTTCTAATCTAGGTAAATTATATATTTAATAAGTGTCTTGGGAAAAAGTGGTTACTTAATAGTAAATCTACACATTTTGGGTCCACTTTATATTCTTTCCTTCCATCACATTTTACTCCAAGTTCCTCAGCATCCCCCAATGACATTTCACCCTATGTTAAGACAACCTTCCATCAGTCTCTTCTCTGCATCCATCTCATAATCCTCAGACTACTTACTGCCATGCATTATGGTATTCCCATAAAGTATATTATTTTCCCATACAATAATTTAAAAGTCATAGGAATAGGTGCATTGTTTTGCTCTCTTTTTGCTATCTTTATACCTCAAGTCTCTAGAAAACTGCTTGTCATGCATAATAACAGCTGTGTAGGCATGTACAGGGTGAATGTGGGATATAATTACACAAGTCCATTATAATTGGCCAAGTCAAAGACCTGGCAACTGCAGTCACAAGCAAACCAAAGAAGACAGTATCCTCATATATATTGTAGAAAACACAGCCATGATGGTTTGTGTCATAGGCTCAGTATTGGTGGATTGTCCATTTATATAGTTTGGAATACCAGTAACCTGCGACCTGTAGAGCTTTATGGGAAGTGTATTTGGTGCTAAAGACAATCAGGTGGTGTGGAGTGAATGTGGAAAATTGGAAGCTGGGGACATTGGTATCTGTGATATACTGCTGCAACCACAAGGCTTGGCTCCTGGCTCTGTAAAGACCAGGAAAGGACAGAGGAAGAGCACTGGACATGACTCTGGTCATGTAGCATGTCTAATAGCTCATGGGCGCAGTCTCTAAATATGTATATTATCTCATCATTATGAATTTTCCTTCTACTAGTTTCTGTAATTGCTAAATGAAAGCTTTAATAATAGGATATCAAAACAACACTTTTTTCCTTAATATCTTTGTGTTAGTTATTTTTTCTGTCTATTATATAAGTTTGCCTACCTCAGTAAGGCAATCTTGGTGCTCTCTCTGGCACTGGATTTCATACATACATCTTATGTCTACTATAGACTTTATGGTCAAGCTGCATGCTCTCCATCAGTCACATATGTTAATGAATGTCTGCTTAGCATTTGCTTTTAGAGAAGGTTACGGATCTTGTATTATTCTACAATTAGTTGAGGAAATGTTCATTTAGGATGAACATACCATTGCAACCTGTCTCTCTCAATTAAATCCACCACTTCCACAGTCTGGCAGATGAGTCACTGGAGCAGAAAGCTTGGGCATATGACTAAGCCTTTGAGCACTGTAAAACTCTGAGCTACTCCCTGTATTATTTGGAGGAGAACAGATTTGTGTGAATAACATGAAAGTCCAAGCCATTGCAGAAATGTCATTGAAGGGCAAGAAAGAACCATGGAAAGGCAAGTTGCATGAGGCTCAACTTGTTTCTTCACATACTGAAACATCCTTTGGTCACTGCTCTCAATATAGCACTGTTTTACTATACAATACTAATTGTACATTGCAGGGTACCCACAAATAAATATTGGGATATATTAGACTTTATTTTGAATGAAATATTTGTTTGGTATATTGGCAGAAAGGATTGTTTGGTAAATGGTAAAAATCACAGAAGACTATGTAATAAAAGAAAAAAATGTAAGGGTTTTTTTTTTTTTTTTTTTGGTTTTTCAAGACAAGGTTTCTCTGTGCAGCATTGCACCTTTCCTGGATCTCACTCTGTAGCCCAGCTTGGCCTCAAACTCACAGAGATCCACCTGGCTCTGCCTCTCAAGTGCTGGGATTAAAGGCATGTGCCACCACCGCCCAGCATAAGGCTTTTTTTATACCTATATAAAAGAAATATCTAAATACAATAAACTAAAAGGAAATAATGGACACCAGATAGAGTAAAATCTAGAGGTTGGTGAGATTTCAGTAACCCAAACAGAAGGAAAGATAGAGATACTCAGCTATATTAAATTGTGTGTTTTGATAATCAATGCTATGAGAACAACAGAACAGAGATGCTGACAGACTGGGAAACATATGCAACTCCCATAGCAGATAAAGGTCACTATCAATCATCCAAAGGCTTAATAAACAAATAAAACAAAATTAGGATTATAAGAGTAGTTCATTCATAAATTAGAGAACATCTACTCCCATGTATTGAAAACAAAATTAATGAGAATAGTTCTTTGAAACACTATCTTGCAATATATATTTAAATATAAAATAGCATGGCTTTTAACCTACCTGAAGTACAAGGACAGACACTGGCTATTATTTGCAGAAAATGGGGGTTCCACAGGTAGGAATGAAACACATGTGTCATAAAGTAAGGGCAGAGATGTAAGGACATGCACATACAATAAATACATGCACACACATACACCCTTATATCTGAAATACTGCTTTGTTGTCATATACATACATTTATACTACACCTACACCCTAGAAATGATGTGTATAATATCAGCACTTAAAAAAGAAATAGTTAAATTATAGCAGAGTATAGAATAGTATACAATCATAAAATATTAAAACTTAGAACTAAAAGAATTATTTTTGATACAATTGCTATAAATTATTGTTAAATCAGTGAAACAGTTTCGGAAAAAATTAGCAATGGTTGAATTGGCTGTGCCTCAGACTTTTCATATGATCAAGGAGTTTCATACACTGGGGATACATTGCATTATTTGTAAAATAAAATTCAACTTGAAAGTTACTTTCACTGTTAAAAATCATTGGAATAACTACAATTATTTTTTTCTCCTTTAAAAATACACTTTAAAAAGAATTCAATGTTTTTACTCATTGTTAATCAGAGGTGGAGGGGAGAAAATGGCCCACCTTCTGAGAGAATTTTGATCTAATTAAGCAAAACTGAGAGGCAGGTCCACTCTGTGCCATCCAACTATGCCAAGAACACAGAAGACAGAAGTTTACGTATATATTTATTGATGAAAAAATCTAAAGAGAATTCTTTTTACTAAGACATTTGAATTTCAGTGGCAGGTGCCAGATTAAAACCTGAGGTGCCATGCATTGGGTTACAGAGGGACCCTTCTGTCTCATGATAATACCCAGACCCCAGGCCATCACAATTGTCTGATGCCGTGGGTGCCCTTCACTTCTCTTTGACTATGACCCGCCTGTGGAATAAGAACACTAGGTGGCATGCCTTCTAAGCTCTGAATCAGATGCCAGAAAGTGCCAGGAAGCCCCACAGTGACATTTAGCAGCTCTTGTTTGCCTCTCTAGACCCAGGAGGCATTCTCTAACATTAGAGGCACAGCTCAGATGTACTTAATCAAGCAGATCTAAAGTTCCTGCCAGGACACTGGTCAGAACTTGTAGAAATAAGAGTATCACACCACATAGACCCCTGGGAAAAACACGTGGCTCAACTATCCTTCAGGGTCATCAGTAAACTGTTTACTGAGGGCTCTCAGAACCTAGATGTCAAGGATGTGCACAAAAATATGAATTCTGTTGCTGCTACAGAAACATTCCCTTGGGAGTATCTCTGACCTTCTCACTTGTGGGGGAGAATTTCAGCCCACTGGTTTATCAAGGAAGTTTTGAGTTTGCAAGTGCCTTCTGGTCTACCTTGAATCAGGAAATTTGAGTTTGATAGGCCAACCATGACTTGAGTTGATGGTTCCTGGGAACAGGATCCCTCTGGAAGTCTGGAGGTGACTTGCTAGCCCTCAAATTCTCACTGTCAACCTACCTGCTCAATGGCCCCATTGAACATTTATAATAAGCAGAATATTGCCAGGTTCTGCCAAAGTGCTGCAGGTGGACATGATTTTCTGATGTGAGCTTTTTATTATGTCACCAGGAAAAGCAAAGACCAAGTTTTTGTCTTTGCTCAGTTTCCTTGCCCATCTGGGGTACTTAGCCTGATGGAGGCTTTTATTCCTGGGTGCTGGTTCCATAGAGCTGCATAACCTCTTCTTCATCCTTATTGTTTTTTTGTTAAACACCTGTGGCCAGTCGATATCATCATATTCCATTTGAACCTACACTGGCCAGACTTGGTATTTCTACCCAAGTCAGCTTTCTAGTATATCTGGGAACAAGAGGTGGGCTCTGGGCCTCTGTCTGGACTTTAGACTGCACTTTGTGACCTGAATCTGACTCACAGGGCCTCCTGACAGTTACCATGTTCCTTTGAGCCAGCATGGGGGAATCCTCTCTGGCTTATACACAGTGGGTTCTGAGATAGTTCCCATCCCTCTGGGGACACTTCAAAAGTGATGTTTCTAGACAGAATGAATCTTTGTGATAGATATCAGAGGAAGGGTGACATTTCAGGTTGTAGATAACTGAACACAAGAGTCCAGTTAAGAACTTTCCAGAAGAGCTAAAGCTCTGTGGAGAAGATGGTTACATAACGTACTAGGGAAAAACATTATTAGGCTTTAAGTTAAAGGTCCCTGTCTGGTGATGTAAATCAATCAGGAAAAGCAATCAGTCACATCTTGGGCCATTTAGCTCATCACTAAGGTTGGCATTGACCCTTACTGGGTTTGAGTGCTCTCTTCTTCACACAGCATTCTGATGCTGTAATCAATGCTGAAGCAGCAAAATCAGTGCCATGTGTTTGTTGTCAACCCAGATAGATATACTTCACGTGCCCTGTTAAAGGATGTCCTCTGTGATCTCTACTTTTTGTTAGGTCACTGTGCACATCCTACAGCTGCAATTAATGTATGTGGAATGAATCAGTGAAGTTATTCATGGCGATACAGGAGGGGAACAGAGGCCAGTGTCCCAGGCTACAATAAGCTTGCTCCCTCATGCCATAGAGCTAACTGAAGAGTTAACTGGCCCACTGCATTTGAGTTTTGGCTTTCTTTGTCTTCATTTTCTTTGTCAAGATACTTTTTGGTGAGGATGCAGTGTTTGTCTTGTCACTGATGTGAATATGTGCGAGAGTCTAGCGAAATCTATCTCCTGGAAATGGACACTGGGTGACATAAGGTGGGGAAGTATTTGCTTGTGTGGCACTCCTTACACAGTTGTGTTTGAAGAGATTTCTCCTTGTTGAGGCTTCTGTGAATCTGGAGCTACACTGAGAAAGTGACAAGGACACACAGGGCTATCAGTATAATCAGCCAAGTCCTTCCCAAGACATATTTTCACTGTGTCTGAAGCTTTAAGAAGCCTTTGAGCTATGAGTCCTTAGTTGCTTATACCGCAGACCTGGAGTAAAGCTCACCAAACCAGAGCAGGGAGCCAGTCAAGCTGGAGACAGGAGCCTTGCCCTGTGAGCATCTCATGACCACAGAGTGATGCCTCCCCTTCTGTCTCCAGGGCTGAATGGATGATTCAGAGCCTTCCATTTTCTTCCAGTCAACTAGTTTTCAAAACTTTAATATGGGTCACTAGCTCAGCTGCCATTCCCAGAATAATTAATTCTAGAAAGTCTAGAATTGGCACTACTGGGTGAGTGAGCCAACATACTATATAACTTGGAGCATTAGCCTCCTCTTCCTTCCACTATCACCATGAAACAGTCCACTGATTCACCCCACATGCATTAACTACAGCCACAGGACATGTGCAGTGGCCTAAACCAAAAATTGAGATCAAAGAGGGCATTATTAGCTCAGAGGCAAAGTGAAGTTTATTAATTCTAGCTCACAACATACAGGTCTCATCAAGAGATGAAAACATGTTTAGGCAAAGAAACTCTTCAACACATAAAACTTGTTTCTTTATCCCATCCATGATAGAAGGAACAAAGACCCATCTCTAACAACACATCTCACTGAAGGCTTGAGTGGGGCTAAGAAAGCAGATGAAGGAAAAGACTGAGAAAGTTTAATAAGAAGAGGTGGAAACATTCTCATCCTAGATCAAGCCACAAGGCTTTGTGTGCCTGCTAGAGGCAGGGCATGTGTTTGTTTCTGAGCTTTGAAGCAAGTGCAGCAAAGGAAGACATGGGATTGAAAAGAGAAGGCACAGACACCACTCTCATCTTTCACTGCTAGCTCTAATACAAAGGAGTATTTCTTTCTTTTTCAAAACAAGCAAATGTTTAGCACACTTAGGGGAGGTGGAGTGGGGGGCAGAATGGTCACACGAACTATGAGTCTCTCACAGGCTCCAACAGGATATTGGATTTTCACACACAGTGGAGTTTAAATGCTTCTTGAATATCATGGGGTGGAGGAAGTTAGGCAGAAAATGAAGAAAGGAAGGGAAAAAGAAACAAACAGAAATAGGCTCCTACTTATACCAGTGTAGAGAGAATCAAAGAATCCAACCTGGTCCTTCTAAGGTTCAAAATAATTAAGCAACTAGAGCTTAGGGAGAAAGAGAAGAAACTAGAGACCACCGACCATCTCTAGATACTGGGCCATGAGCAGATTACTTTAGCAATGTATTATTTATTCCCATGTTACTCAGCATACCTTGGTATCCCTGTGTAAGAGAAGTGCATGGGGACACTGAGCTGAGACGTGAGACAGAGGCAAAAATGATGGAGCTGAACATCCTAACTTTATAGGTGTGAAGAGGTTCAAAATGTTAAAGGTCTCACTTAAGGCCATACATCTAGGGAGAGAACCTGGTTATGTTGTTATCAGACTTCTGGAAATACATTTTCCAATTTTGGTAATAATTCAGATATGGGACATCTATGCTAGAGTATGAACAAATGACCATGATAGTCTAACCTCCTGGCTTGCCGTCATTTGTTCAGTCTTTCTGATAACTGAGTTAGCAGGGAGGGGATTCTATGCACAATGTGTCATCTTTACATATTTTCTTTCCATCCACTGGGTTCTGTCCTGCATCAGCACAGCTTAGAGTTGTTACTTGCTGTATTCGTGATATGGTAATCCTAGTTGATTGTTGCAAATCCACTAAGCTGCAGTCTTTAGAGATGGAAGCTGCTTAGAGTTCAGGTATTAGACTTAAAATCATAGTTCATCTGCTACAGTAATAACTGGGTAACCGGGGGAGGAGTGCTGTATTCAGGGACATCACCCAGCCTCAACTTAACAAATAGAATAGAGACACTGCTTTCCACATAGCAGGGACTCAGCTGGAGGGTATGGAGTTTGCTCTCTCCAAGACTGAAGGGGCTGGCAAGGAGCGTGAAAGGATTTCCTTTTCTCACTGAAACCCATAGTTAAATCTTGGAAGTCTGCATATTGGGATATGTGGCTCTTTTCTTGTATCTCAACTTGAACATCAAGAGTCAGTATTTCCAGATTTAAGCACCACTGTGTGTGACAAAGCCACTGATCTCATGCTTCCTGCCTTTATAGAAGAAATCAACATTCACATTGACAGGAAAACGGAACACTGAGAAAATCAACAACTTTCTACTGCGGGGCTCCCACACCACCTGCTGCCTTTGGTCCTGTCTCTTTCTCTCTCAGTGTACCACGTCTTTCATGCTCAGGGCTACTGCTCCTGATGTGTCTCCTGTGCCAGCAGCTCTTTTGTTACCTCTGTCATCCTTCAAGGCTTGGGGCATTTTCTGGGATCTGGTGAGACCTGGAAAGGTATCAGCAGATGCTTCCTAGTCCTTGAAGACACTGGTACACCAAAGCTGAGCAACTGCTGCACAGAGAACACCTTTGGGCCAGTTGTGGTCCCAGTGTGTCTGGGAGATACTCACGTATGTTTCATCCCTCTATTTCTGCATTGCTCCACCACAGTCTTTGCCTGAACAGGTCTAGAAGGGGCCATGGCTCTGTGAGGAGCCTCAGAGGATGGCCACATGTCTTGACATGCCTGGAGGAAAGTTTCTAGCACTCTCCTCCTAGGCAGCCGAGGGAAGCTGGCCAGTGAAGGATTCTTGTTCCTCAGTTGCTACTTTTTCTCAGATGTGATGAGTCCCCAACTCCTTTAGGAACTTTTGGGGCAGATGTGCCTTGTGTCTCTTGCATGGGATCACAGTGAAGTCAGGGCTTATGTTGTGAACTGCAATAATCATTCCTAAAGAAAACTTCAACAAGTTTAACTTCAACTGTATTTGTCTTAAATTAATTTATAGTGTAATGTTATTGTATCACTTGAAATATTCAAAAACTAAAGCCCACTGAAACCTCTCTTTTTACCTATGCTTAAAACCTATAATTACTATTAGGTCATTTTTGTCAATTTCTTCAATATATTTGACAAACAAATGTGGGTAGTTTTCTGCTAATTAGAAGAAAGAAATAGTAAATAAAAGATTTCTATAATTCCAAGAGCTTTGGGCTAACATGCATCTGCTTTCATGGCAAAGTAGCATTTTCTACAATCAGGAGTTCCTAGGAAGATGAGGTTTTAGGCCTGGATACACAGCACGGAGCTTGGCTTTTAAATGTGAGAAGCACAGAGTGTTCACTCACTGAAGACCTCAGCCTGGAAAGGTGGCCCTTATTCAGATGCAAAACCATGAGAGAGTGGAGAGCTAATAAGATCTTTGGGTAATGTGGACTTCTGCCTCAAAACCCAGGCTGTGGCCAAAGTGGCCTGTTATCATTCCTAAGGACAGAGAATGCACACAGGACACACCTGGCTGGCTCAAGTCCACTCAGTTCATCTTCTGTTCTGGCAACACTGAGCTGCTCTGTAGATGTTGGATGAGAGAAAGGTCCTTGTAAGCCTATGGGGCTCCCCATGTCCAAAGCTTTCCTCAAATCACTGTGGACATAGCTCAGTGGTGAAGTGCTAGCCTAAAATGCAGCCTGGTCCCTTGATTCAGCATGGAGCAGGAATGACTTTGATGAAAGTCTCTTTGTCTTACAAGATTCAAAGATGTGTGGCTCTGAAATCCTCCCTTGTCAGCATTTTAGTGTTGTGATGCTCAACATGGGATAATGCAATGATCTGCCAAGCCAAAAACCTTGGTTATGGTGCCAGACCCTGTCACTGCTGGCTGGCTGGCTGAAGCAATGCCTCATTTCTAACTACTGGACTCAGTAACCATCAGCCTTTGCTAAGGTTGCATTCCTGCACTGTGTGTTCCCCATCTCCAGAACCCACCATACCCTTCATTTTGTAGTGACCATGTCACCAAAATCTTTTCTTTTCTTATCATCCCTTCTCCTTAGTGTTAATAAAATATACTTAGAATTCATAAAATACAGATATCTACCCCTTAGATCAAACTGGTATTCCCTAATCTAGTGATACCCAACAGGGTTTGCCATGAGGCTGGACATGCTCTTTCTGCGGCATAAGTAACACACTAGCCATTGGTTGATAGGAGCCTATGGCACCCATGAGCTGTGGATGCAGTAGCTGCAGTGGCTGTGAAACTCAATGTTTCTTTTTCTCCTTTTAAGAATTTTTTTATTCATTTTATATACCAATCATAGATTTCCCTCTCTTCTCCCCTACCCCCTTCCCCCTCAACCCAGCCCCCATTTTATCCTCTGAAAAGGTAAGGCCTCCCATGGGGAGTCAGCAAAACCTGGTACATTGAGTTGAGGCAGGTCCAAGCCCTACCCCCTGGATCAAGGCTGTGTAAGGTGTCACACTATAGGTAATGGGCTCCAAAAAGCCAGCTCATGTACCAGGGATGGATCATGATCCTATTGCCAGGGGACCCCTTAAGCAGACCAAGCTATACAACTGTCTCACTGGGTGCCTGAGCTGGCTCACACTGGTAATCAGATTGGTGACTACTCTGTCATCACAGAGCCCTCATCTAGTAACTGATGGAAGCAGATACAGAGATCCACAGCCAAGCCCCAGGCCAAGCTCCTGGAGCCCAGTCAAAGAGAGGGAAGAGGGATTCTGTGAGCAAGGGCATCAGGATCATGATGGGGAAACCTACAGAGACAACCGAACCAAGCTAGTGAGAACTCGTGAAATTTAGACTAACAGTTATGGAGCCTCCAAGTTTCCTTTTTTAAAAATATTTTTAACTAATAAAATCTTAGGAGTCATATGTGGTTGGTTGCTGCCATCCTGGGCAGCTCAGCAGTACTGTACATCAAGCTGTACTAATTAATGCATGTGCCTAAGACCTTCTACTTTCCCCTCCTAATCAGTCAAATCAAACATTCAAGAACAAAATGGACTGGTGAAAACAGTGACTTCCCCAGGTAAAGTGATGAACGAACTGCATCTCATTCCATGCTCAGGATGCTAGAATCCTTTGCTTTGAGCTTGCCCCACTTCTCTGCCCGTACTTCCATCCTGATCCCCACACAGTCTCTTATGTGCCAAGGAGATGCACCAACTTGGGTGTTTGAAGTAGAATTGGTGGCACTGAGCAGGACTTACCTGTGAATCCTTTGGGAAACTTGAAGGAAACACTTTCCCCCATTTTCTGTTGGTACCAGTTTCTTTCTCCTAAACAAATCATTTATTCTAAAGCTCTTACACATACATTCATAATTAAAACAAAATACCACTGTCTATCTAGGTCAGCTCCCCTTACCAACCTCATTCAACAAAGGTGAAATTGGTATTGTGAAATCTGTATTGGGCTCTGCTTCTGAACACATAAATTGGCATTTTCCCCAATTTGTGACATTAATTTAGTATATATTTCACCTAAAATATATTTTCCGATGTTATGGATTTTTTTCTGAGCTCATCCAAAATTTCAGAGTTCAGGATAACACATGGTCATTTGAAAACAAGTGCTCAGTTTCCAGCCATTGGGCGGGCCCTGCAGGCAGGCTCCACTTTTCCAAGAATGCAGGTAGACCCTGCCCCCAAACTCATCTGCCTGAGACCCCAGCCACTTCCTGAGACTCAGAGACCAGCCCCCAACTCCCATGGGCCCAGGAACTCCCATCTGGACCAGAGAGACCCCAGCTACCATCCACCACGGAACTCCCATCTGGACCAGAGCTTCCATCCTGCCCCTGAACTTCCACTTGGACCAGACACCCTCTAGTGGACATTACAACCTCAATGCCTCACCCCCACATCCATCTTCTCGAGACTCCAGCCACTTCTGGAGACTTAGAAACTAGCCTCCAGCATTCCATCCTGCCCCAGAACTCCCATCTGGAACAGAGGTTCCATCCTGCCCCGGAACTCCCATCTGGACAAAAGGAGCTCCCATCTGGACAAGATAAGGAGACCCCAGGGACTTCATGAGACTCAGAGTCCAGCACCCAGCTCCCATCTGGCCTGCACTCTCATCTGGACCAGAGTTCCCATCTGGCCCAGAGCTTCTATCTGGACCAGAGAGAGGCTCCCTAAATCTCTCAGCTCTGTCTGGACCAAGTACAGTGATAAGACCAAGAATGAATCCACACGGAGATGGGCAAACGTCAAGGTAG